>NC_040040.1:43687644-43744649 GCF_003713205.1 Coffea eugenioides
AAACTACGTAAAACCTTAATATGGGTGCAGATCTGGAACATTCCAGTGCATTCGGCAACAAAGGAAGCTGGCAGGAAGATTGGGAGTATGTTCCAACAGGTGAATGAGGTGATTATTCCACAGAGTGGAGGTAAGAAAGGTAAACACCTGAAGGTTCTAGCTGAAATTGATCTTTCTATCCCCTATCTAGAGGTGTTATGGTAAACAGTAATGATATTAAGAGATGGATTGAGTTCAAGTATGAGAAGTGTCCAGATTTTTGCTTTGGATGTGGTTTAATTGGTCATGGTGAAAGGAATTGTAGCAAAAGAGGATTGAATAATGAAAAGGCATCACAATATGGGAACTGGCTGAGAGCTAGTTACCCTAGAAGTCCTAACAGGAGGACTAGGTCTGGTAATGGGAGTAAGGATAGGGGAGAGGAGGGGAGTCATAATCAGGCTAGTAGGGAAGTGAGGAGGGAGGGGGAACATTTATTACTAACATATACTGATGATTTCCATAAGAAGGAGGATCTTAAGCACACTGTCCCAGTGGAGTTGATTGGGGACAGTGGAGCATTGAAGGGGGGTAGAGAGGGCATGAAGAGGGGATCTGATGAGATTGGGGAGGGGAAAGGGGAAGGTAAACAGGGAAATGATGGATTAGATAAGGAAGGGACAAGGTTTATTGAGGAGGGGGAGGGTGATGGGAGGAAAGGGAGGCAAGGAGTACAACAGGAGAAGGAATGCTCAGAAGTAGGGGTAAGGGACTTAGTTGATTTGATGTGGATTGATGGAGTGAGGGGTAAGGGAGGTGAGGATAGTGTTGTGATAAAGGGAACTGGAGGGAGGGAAGGAGAGATAGTAACTAAGGGAGAGGAGATGAGAGGGAAGGGGGGTAAACAGAGGGGAAGACCAAAAGGGAACCCTTTTGTAAGCAAGAGCTGGAGAATGTTGGTTTTAGAGGTGAGTAAAAGGGAGCCACTAACTGAGGCAAACAGTGAGGTTATTGACAATGAGAAGGGGAAAAGGAAGGTTGGAGTTTTGGGAGGAGAGGGGGGATTGGACTAAGCAGAGAAGGAAAACTGGAAAAGAGCTAGAACTGAGAGTGGATCCTGTGATTGGATGGAAGTAGCTGAGGGATTGGAGTCCTCCCTTAACAAGACTCCAGCAACCAAATGAAGGCAGTGGTGTGGAACTGTCGAGGTGTGGAGAGCCCCTTGACAGTTCCCCAACTGAGGGAGGTCGTGAGACTCTACTCTCCTTCTTTAGTATTCTTATCAGAAACAAAAAAGAAAAAAAGTTATTTGAACAGTGTGATGCAATGGATTAGGTTTGACAAGGTTTTTGTAGTCGATCCAGTTGGCAGTGCAGGGGGTTTGGCTGTGATTTGGAAGCAGGAACTGAGGGTGAAAAGGGTGTTGCTTACCAGTTTCACCATAGAGCTACTAATAGAGGACACATAATTTGGGTTTGATTGGTGGTGCATATGTGCATATGCCAGTTCAGATGCAGGGATCAGGAAAGAACAGTGGAATGTAATTCACAGAATAAGTGCTATGTGGGGGGAGCATTGGGCAATTATGGGAGATTTGAATGATATTACCTCTAATGGGGAAAAGTGGGGAGGTAATCTGAGAGTTGAGGTGAGGTTCCAAGATTTCAACTCCTTCATCAATAATAATGAATTGGTGGACATTGGTTTTGAAGGAGTTCCCTGGACATGGTGTAATAACTGGGGGAATGAAGGAGAGGTAAAAGAGAGGTTAGATAGGATTCTGGGAACCAAGGAATGGATAAGGAAGATGGATAAGGCAAAATGTTTGCATGTGGAAACTGAGGCTTCAGATCACTGTATGTTGGTGTTGGATACAAATCCAGGGGGGAAGAAGTGTAAGAAAAGATTTATGTTTGATAGAAGGTGGTTACTGAATAAGGATATAAAGGAGGTGGTGGGGAAAGATTGGGGAGAGCACCAACAAGGATCCAAGCTATATAGGGTCCAGTGTAAAACCAAAAAAGTAAGAATGGATCTCATGAGCTGGAGTAGAAGAATTTTCAGTAATGCTAAGAAGTTGATAGAGCAGGTTAAAAAGGAAATAGGGGAGGTTAAGTTGAATAGGCCAAGTGGCTTTAGGATTAAACTATTGGGGTTGAAGAGGAAATTGGCTACTGCCTATAAAAAGGAGGAATTATTTTGGAGCCAGAAGGCAAGGCTAAAATGGTTAAAGGAAGGGGACAAAAACACTGGGTATTTTCATGCTACTGTGGCTGGTAGAAGGAAGACAAATAGGATTAGAGTGTTGAGGAGAAGGAATGGGGACTGGTGTGGAAGTGAGGAGGAAACTAGGGAAGAGATTTTAGACTATTTTGAGCAAATTTTCATTTCAGATAACCCTGAGGAATTTGCAAAAGTGTTGCAAGGAATCCCACAGACTATCTCAGCTGAGATGAATAGGAAGCTCACCAGGGAAGTCTCAGAACAGGAGATATATCAGGCAGTGTTTTCAATGCAACCAAACAAATCCCCTGGACCAGACGGTATGTCTCCTTGTTTCTTTCAAAAGTTTTGGCAAATTGTTAAATTTGATATTGTTCAGGCTGTCCAAAGTTTCTTTCATTCTGGTTTCCTTTTGAAATCTGTTAATGAGACCTTGATCAGTCTGATTCCCAAACTTGATTCCCCCACTTCAGTCACTGAGTACAGACCTATTAGCTTGTGTAATGTTTCATATAAAATCATTGCCAAAGTGCTTACTAACAGATTTAAAGGTGTCCTGAAACATTGCATTAGTGATTCTCAGTCTGCCTTTGTTCCAGGCAGGCAGATTCTGGACAATGTGTTCATTGCTCATGAAAGTGTTCATTTTTTAAAAAACAAAAGGACTGGGAAGGATAGTTATATGACTGTCAAGTTAGATATGTCCAAAACTTATGATAGAGTGGAGTGGGGGTTTTTAGCTAAACTTATGGAGAAAATGGGATTCTGTACTAGGTGGATTCAATGGGTTATGGAATGTGTTACTAGTGTGACATATTCTGTAAACATTAATGGGGAAAAAACTGGTTTCATTAGACCTACTAGAGGCCTACGACAGAGGGATCCTTTGTCTCCTTACCTTTTTCTGATTTGTGCTGAAGGATTCTCATCCCTGATCAAACAAGCTAACAACCAAGGCAATTTGACAGGACTGAGAATTGCCAGAGGGGCTCCTTGTCTGTCTCACTTATTTTTTGCAGATGACTCCCTGATTTTCTGCAAAGCAAGTGGGGAGGAGGCTGGCCAGCTAAGGAGGATCCTAGACGTGTACAGGAAGGCTTCAGGCCAGTTGATCAATATGGAGAAATCCTCTCTGTTTTTCAGCAGAAATGTGAGTCGAAGACAGCAGGTGGAGGTGATGAGTGAGTTGAGGGGAATGCAGCAGGTTTCACAAAGCAAATACTTGGGATTGCCATTGGTTATTGGTAGATCAAAGAGACAGGTCTTTGATTTTATAAGGCAAAAAACAATAACCCGGCTGAAAGGATGGAAGGAGAAACTACTAAGTCCAACTGGGAAAGAGGTATTACTGAAAGCTGTCATTATGGCTCTGCCTACTTATGTGATGTCCTCCTGTCTCCTTCCAAAAGTGCTGTGCAAGGAGATTTGTTCTGAAATGGCAAAGTACTGGTGGGGGCAAAAGGAAAAGGAGAATAAGGTGCACTGGTTGAGCTGGAGTAAGATGACAGAGGTAAAGGCAGAAGGGGGTTTGGGGTTTAGGGAGTTACATGAATTCAACCTGGCTTTGCTTGCAAAGCAGCTATCGAGAATTTTGATGAATCCCAATTTACTGATGAGTAAAATTCTGAAGGCCAGGTATTTTAATGGGACATCAATCTGGAGGACAAAGAGTCATGAGGCAGACTCATGGTGCTGGAAGAGTCTGTTGCAGGCAAAAGATGTATTGGAGGAGGGATCGAGGAAGCAGGTGGGAGATGGCAAATATATAGATATATGGGAGGATAGATGGATTCCAGGTACTGAGGATGGAAAAGTACAAACAAGGAGGGGGGATGGTATTGAGTTACAGAAAGTGAGTGATCTTATTCAGGGAGGAGAGTGGGACAAGGAGGTGATTGCACAGGTGTTTGATAGGGAAGAAGGTAGGAAGATACTAAGCATTCCACTTAGTGAGGAGCCTAGGAAGGATAGAATATTCTGGGCTTTTCGAACACCGGAATGTATACTGTTAAGTTAGGATATAGGCTGGCAAAGAGAAAGAAAAGAAAGAATGGTGCAGAGTGGACAGAGGTAGGAACTAGCTATAGAAGGACAGGTGCAACTCAGAACTGGAACTTCCTTTGGGGGTTGAACGTGAAACATAAATTGAAGCATTTCATTTGGAAATGCTTGCATGGTATCCTACCAGTAAATGCAGTACTCAAGGAAAGATGTTCAAAGGGAGACCATATGTGCAAAGGATGTGGGGAAGGTCCAGAAACTATTGAACATATGTTGTTTCCGCAGTAATGCCAAATTAATATGGAAAGCTGCATCTCTGAGCTGGGAAGGTCTGAAGGAGTATAGGAACAAGTTTTGGCACTGGTGGGAAGCACTGAAGGAGATTGTAACCAAGGAGAAGGGTAATGAGCGCATTAGTCTAACAATAAATCTACTTTGGCAAATTTGGAAGTCTAGAAATGATAAACAGTTTAATGGTCGTGGGAGGGATCCATTGGTTGCAGCTAACAAGGCAGTGATGGAGTGGCAAGAATACCAGGAGGCTCAAGAGGCTGAGGTGGAATTTAGGGGCAGTGGAATGAAGGAGGAAAGGGAGATGCATGGTTGGGAAAGGCCATAAGAGGGCTAGGTAAAGTTGAACTCAGATGCTGCCCTACACAGCAAGGAAAATAGAGCAGGATGGGGAATGATTGCGAGGGATTGGTAAGGGATGGTGCTAGGGGCGTGGGCTGTGCCATCTTCAAACTGTTCGAATCCAAAGCAGGAGGAATCAATGGCACTCAGAATGGCTGTGAGGATGGCAAAGCTATAAGGATGGAAGGTGGTGTTTGAGGTAGATTGTTTACAGGTAGTGGAAGAGCTGAACAGGGAAGGAAATGATAGGATACGGTCAGTGGTGATTGAAGATATAAGGAGTCTTCGTAAAAATTTTGATGAATGTTGTTTTACTTTCACTTGGAGAGTGAACAACTATGTTAGTCATATGCTAGCCAAAATGGCAGTTAGCTTGGAAAATTTAACTGAATGCAAGGTTGACTTCCCAGCGTGGCTGCATGAACTTGTGCAGACAGATTGTAGGCTTTTTGTAATATGTTTCCTGTTATTAATAGAACGTTGCCGTTTTGACAAAAAAATAGATTAAAGAAATAAATAGGATTATTTATTCATATATAACTCGAATTACCTAAAGAACTACAGTGGCCTAAAGTTGCAAAAGTTCAGGACAAAATTGCTTCTTTCCAAAATTTAACGGTCTCGCTTTTAAAAAGAAAAATGTCGAGGACTGAAAAAGAAATTTAAAAATCAGTTAAAAGAGTAATTTACCGTTAATAGAATTTGCTAAATCCCCATGAATTTTCACCCATTTCGACAATTACCAAGCCGTCCTCTAAACCTCCAAACACCCCACTCCAAGTTTTCCTACTACTACGGCTCCTGCCGGAATTTAGTGGGCCCCAGACGCCTGAGTAAGATGAATGCTGGTGGGTTAGCCTCCAACGGCCGTCAATTCAAGAACCCAGATGAGATGTGGAGAGAAGAGGTTGGTGATCAATCCAAGAAGTCTGAGTGGTACAATAAAGGTGTTAGCTATTGGCAAGTAAGCAATACTATTGCACTCCTCATGAGTTGATGTTTTCATATTAAATGAAAAATCATTGGAAAGTTCTAATTTTGGAGGGTTCTATTTGACTGTTATTATGCTGCCGGCTTGTTTATGGTATTTTTGTTGTTAATTAGGTACTATACTTCTATTGCTTCCCATTTGAATTATGGGTCTTTTTGATTTTTTTTGAACTTAATTTGATTTCTTTTGGATTTTTTTTACATGGAACTTATTGTAAATACTTCTATTACTTTACCTTTGAAATAATGGGTCTTTTTTTTAATTTTAATTTGTTTGGATTTTTTTCACATGGAACTTATTGCAAAGTTCTAGTTCTAATTTTGAAGTTTTTTGTTTGAATGAATTTATGCTGCCTGTATGTTTCTGGTGTTACTATTGTTGGTAACGGCGAGCTGGTGTTTATACTGTGTGTTCGTGTTTGTCTGTTTGAAGAAAAGGGTGTAGAGGCAACAGTGGATGGTGTGCTGGGCGGATATGGGCATGTGAATGATGCAGATATAAAGGCAAGCGAGGCATTTCTGAATACCCTTTTGGCTGAGAGGTTCACTGATGCTGGCAGAGGCCACCATCTTGTTGCTCTCGGTACAGACACACCTCTTCACCTCTCTTTACTAATTGACACTTACTAAATTGAAAGGGGGAAAAAAAACAAAAAAGCTTTGGCTTTAAGAGAAGTAAAATTCTCTTTAGTCCTTGCACTCTGAAAACTGTGCATTTTCTTGTCCTTATGGTCTAAAATATTATTGCTTTTTGGCTGAAATATCAAAATTTTATGGTTGGAAAAGGAATTTTGGTTGAGTAAATATAAAATTACGACTTTTTGTTATGCTCATTAATGAACTTTTTGGTGATCTTGAACTATTGCAGATTGTGGGTCTGGCATTGGGAGGGTTACCAAGAATCTTCTTATAAGATACTTTAATGAGGTATTACTTTATAAACCTTCTTTTATTGCATAATTTGTTAAATGAGGTTAGACTAAGTCCTTCACTTTCTCCTTGTATCAAAGTTTCTATGAGGTGTTTGTTTGATGCCGTTGAAGAAAAACCCCGTTTCACTTGCTGTTTGTTTGCACTGATGAGCATTACGTCCTTTTTTATTTTTTATTTTTTTTTGGGAAGGAGGGGTGTTTCAGTGGGATACCATATGATTTATCTAGCTTTTTTATGAATTTGATTTCCACTTGATGTAGTGTTCATCATAGCTACACTAAGTAATATCTTAGACATTTTCTTTGACATTTTGTCTTGTGGTTCTGATAATCTTTTCAAGACTTTTGATCTTTCTACACAATCTTAAATTAGTGCAATTATTTGTGATCGACCTTCATTCTTGCTAGTGTAGTAATGGATGTCTCCTACTATGGTGTTAAGTGGTGAATTTAATCACATACATGTTGAGCTTTTAGTTATGCAAGGCAAGGATTTCTTCTATGTGTCACTTCTATATCTGTTTTAGTAGTTAATAGTGCTCCTATTATGGCATAGTTTTTAACTTTCTCGGTCATATGTGTTGTGAAAGGACTCCTTATCAATATTATTTCACTTGTGTGCTTGGAGGTACTAAGAAGAAGGTGGTATTCATATATATGCAAGGGAGAATCCCCTACCTTGTATGAAATCTGAATTTAAACTTAGAACCAAATTGAAGTGCTCCTCTATATTCTAATTTTCATTATGTACATAAAACTCGTTTAAACTAAAGTTAGATTGATAATAAAAAGTGCTATTGTTTCATTAGCTGTAGGAAGTATTGAGGAAGCAATCTATACAGACCACTACCAGTCTTTATTTTACCTGTCTTTCCAACTTTCATTGCTCAAGCAAATAATGCACTAAAAAACCTGCATAGGAAATGTCAAATCATCACCAATGACATAAAAAACATTGTTGAGCAGTGTTATTATATATGTCTGAATAATTTTTATGAGACTATAATCTATGATGAAAGTTGTTCGCTAGTACCATAACTAATATACTAAATTAAGTAAATAGTAGCCTTGTGAAGTACATTTTATCTGTCTTAGTAGCTAGCATGAGATTTTTTATATTTTCTGTTCCATGGAGATTAAAGCTGGACTTGTTGATTGATTGAACTTGTTGTTCATGTTTTATGCACTTGTTAACTTGTTTTCTTTTATTTAGGTTGACCTTCTTGAACCAGTGTCGCATTTTCTGGAGGCTGCTCGAGGAAATTTAGCCCCAGAGAATTTACTGGTCTCAGACTCGTACAAGGCTGCCAATTTCTATTGCCTTCCACTTCAGGTAATACATGTCTGTTGTTTCACTGAATTGATTCTATGCGTATGTGTTCTATTGATGTAATCACAAGATCATTAGGTTCTAATGTAAAATTACAACTTACCTGTGTTATTAGACATTATTAATGGAAACCCTTGGTCAGCAAATTCATCATTGCAACTAGCACTTGATATAGCAGATACTTTGTTCTTGCTTTTTAAGTTTCAATCATTGGTGCTTTTTATGTTCTAATGTAAATTTACAACTTGCCAGTGTTATTAGACATTATTAATGTAAACCCTTGGTCAGCAAATTCATCATTGCAACTCACACTTGATATAGTGGTTACTTTGTTCTTGCTTTTAAGTTTTGATCGTTGGTGTTTTTCAGAATTGTACATTACTAACCCAAAGAAAATGAAAAAATGCTTCATATCAGATTTTTTACTTTTCTTGCCAAATAAAGCCTTACCAAAACCAAAATTTAGATGGTTTTTTTGTATAATTGCATGAGAAAGCGTAGACAAGAAGTATGGTTTTGGGATTGTTAAATTATGCATTTTCAAAATTTATGATGTGTTTTATGATGTGGACTGTCATGACTTAAAGTTGTCTTTTAAGCATTTGTTGCTGTGTAATTACAGCATTAAATGAATTGGAGTTTTATTTTTCACAAAAGGGCTGACTCTGAAGTCTTCCAATGACTAATACTGCACCTAGTGGGCACTCTCTCATCTTGGTTAAGTGGGATTTGTTATAAAAACAAGTCAAAAGTCCAGCTAGACTGCATATGTGAAGGAGGAAAAAGTTGTATGGATGTGATTGCAAGTTGAAAGCTTGACCTCCATTCAAAGGCTTTGTATCTCATGGAAATGTTCTAATTAGAGGTGATTTGGAAAGGTTCTGTATCTCAAAGAAATGTTCCAAACATTTAGAGGTGATTTAACCAAAGTCCATATTGCTAGCAGGCGCTATTATCGGGTACAGAAGATAACTTTTGGACTGTGCGACTAACATTTTCGAACTCAACTTTGACAAAATTTGTCGAAACTATCTGTGACGTATAACCGAAAGTTATTTTAGCAATCCTGTTATGATAGCAAAACTCCATCAACAAATATTGTATATTCCTGCTGCTGCCAGATCATTAGAATTGTCACTACCAGAACATCTCCCTGAAGATGGTGGCATTTACCCTTTGCGATCCCAGATTTCTATTGTTTTTAACTGACAGTGTAACTATGCAAGTATTTTGACATACGGCACAGTATACACTACAGATATTCTTAGAAATATAAAACCAAACAGTAAAGCATGTGGTAGTTATGTGCTTTCAAATCTCAAACTCGAGGAGGAAGGTGGTTGAGCTCTACAAAGAAAAAAGAAAAGAAAAAGAAACAACTTAAAGAGGAAAATATGCATGGGCAGATTCTTGACAGAAGCTTAATTTGCCTTTGATAGTTTTAAGGTTATGTTTCATGCCTATGGAACTAGGATGTAGTGGTATTATGCTATCATTTTCAGTCTTCGATGAACTAAATAATCTACCTAAACACATAAATTAAAGTACTTTTGAATCCAGATTGATTTCAACCAGTTGAGGCGTTAGAGAAAAAAAGGAAGTAGAAGACAAGGAGTGAGTTTGGTTGGTCAACTGCCCCGCAATTGTGCTTGTGTATCCAGACTCGAAGTTTTCTTTTACCCTTCCCCTGCTTTCTGTTCTTATTGAGTAAAAAAAAATTAAAAAGAAATGCCTGAGAAATCTTATCATGTTTGATTTCCAATATTTTTTCTGATATTCTCCCAATATCTGTTGACGTTTCTTTTCAAAATCTTCTATAAAATTCCTGTCTAACAAAGACCACTGGAATTTCAGTTCTACAAAATTTATCTTTTGTTAATCAGGCTGCAAATGAGTCAAGCTGGCTCACGAGCGCTCACAATCTGGCATGGTCAAAGCTCGAACTCGAGTCGAGCTCGTCGAGTCGAGCCGAGTATCTGTATATTCGGCTCGTTATTTCATCGATCCAGCTATAATTCATATATTCTTGATAGTGAAATTACATGTACGACCCCTATATTTTATTATGTATTAGCATGAAATGTCAATTTTATCCATTTTAAAAAACATAAAGATTATTTTTAAATTTTTTTGAGCTTGACTTGGAGTTCAAGCTTGAGATCAAGTTTTGGAATGAAAGCTCATCGAACTCGAGCTCAAATTCGAGCCTAGTCAAAATTGAGTCGAGCTCGGCTCGTTTAAGGAAAAGCTCAACTTGACTCGGCTTGTTTGCCGCTCTCTTTTCTTCAGTTTCTATTCCTGTTGTTTAAAAGAATCTTCACCCATGGATTCTTTGGAGAGGGGGGGGGGGCGGTCCAGAATAAATTTCATGCCAGAATTTTATATTCTTTTTTCTTCATTTGTTTTCTTGCTATCAACTGCTGATCTCATTCTGCATTTAAAGAAAAGTCTTGCTTAATTTCTGCAATTCATCGTTGTATGGTGAAGTTTAACTTCAAAGCGCTGATTTAGACTTTTCTGTTAAGCTTTTTGACAACATGTGTTGATGTATTTCTCATTTTCAAATTTCCTTTAGGACTTCACTCCTGATGCACAAAGATATGATTGCATATGGATTCAGTGGTGTATTGGGCATCTTGCAGATGATGACTTTGTATCATTCTTTAAGCGGGCAAAGGTAAAGAAATCCTTCTAGGGTGGTTCATGATTCAATCCAACATTGCTATATGGTATCCACTTAATATCAGAAACCATATGCTTATCATGCAGTAACAGCTGGTGGATTTTCATTGAGGAAAGTTTTGATTTACATCTTTGAATCCTCTAACTAGGCATTCTTTTATTCAGTAAAATATAAGATTTTCTTTTTTTGTGATTGTGCATGTTGATTGCTAAAAATCTGTCCCTCTTCCCTTTATCACCGTTTCTTTTTGACAGTTCCTTAACTAAGAACAATAGAGATGGTTGAACTTTCCAAATGTATTTATCTGGCAGTCATTTATTCACTCGACCTTTTGGCTTTTCAGCATAATAGAGAGTTTATTTATTTTTGGGTGGGTGAGGGAAGAGTTTATGAACCTTTGATCAACTACACACTGGTAGTGCAGCCTAATGAGATCTCCAATTTGGTTTTCTGCAACTCTTTATTTAGTAAAAGTCTGAATGTTATAAAACTGTTTGAGAACTTTGTCTTGGTCCGGTAGAGTGCAGAACTAGAATCTGGACCATTGCAGCCAGAATATTTATTAGATGTTAAGAGTAATATAGCTTGTAATGAACAAAACTTTCCCGCTTTATTTCCAAGTTAGTTACAAATAAAAACAGGGGAACAAAGTTGATGTGGAGCTACGAAAGGTAAAAAACAAGATTTTCTGTCAGATAAAGTGCCAGATATATGCCATTTTTTGATGACTCTAAAGTGTCTACTATTTCTGGATGCTGCAGGGTATTGGGTTAGATGTCTCCTTAGGAATAAATGTGTAGCCAGAAGTACCATAATATATGCTGATGCTATTGTTGTTGTTTCCCTCATTGCTGTCTGTCTTGCAGGGGGGCCTCAAACCTGGTGGTTTCTTTGTTTTGAAGGAGAATATCGCTAGAGCTGGTATTACTTTTATTATTTCAGTTAATTGTGATTTAATACGTAGAGGACAGCTGGAACTTGCTAATTGTATTATATCATGGTTACAGCTCTCACGTATTAACTTTTTTCTTTGATTTCTTCCAATTTCTCAATTTCTCCATTACTTCTGTTGTAACTCATGTGCATCCATCATGCCTGACCAAATTGACAAGTAGAGAGAAACTAGATAAGCAGACAATTTTCAAATGGCACAATAGGTTTCCATTTCAGGTTCATCACAAGGTGGTTGAACCATAGATATCCTAGTTCTGTAGGCTTTGAAGGAAAGAAAGATGAAGTAGAATAAATAAATTAAGTCCCTGATTTAGTTGAATTATCATATCTCTACCAAATAAAAATAAGATAAAAGATCAAGTAAGCATTATATATTAATGCATATAGAATGCTTTTAAGTTGTGATCCTGTTCTAAGATCTCATTATTGCATCATTGGATTTACCCTGTAGAGAAGAAATAGTACTTGAATTCGGGCATTAAATTACCCCACCTAGTTGGTATTTGTAATCAGTGTTGGTAGCAATGCCAGCAGTAAAAGCTCAGTGAATGAAATCAAAAGAGAGAAGGCTTCTTGGGTTATGAAATGATGATCATGCTATTTTCATGTTTTCTTCTCTATAACTAAACCCATTTTCCTATTTTTTGGAGGCTCTTGTTGTGGGGGGTTAATAGTTAATGGACCACTTCCGGAAAGTTTTTGAACTCCCCACTTGCAATAGAACTGAAATTATCTCCTATATGCACATAGTAGTAACAGCTAGAAATAAAAAAGCAACAATTAGAGGCCCAGAGTGACATTTGATATTTAAGTTTGATTTAGTACTTGGGAATTAATAATTTTGTGCCTTCATTTATACCATCACCTTAAAATTTTTGTCAAATTGTAACTTGTTAATTTTTGGAAGGATTTGTGCTGGATGAAGAAGATAAGAGTGTTACACGATCTGATTCATACTTCAAGGAGCTGTTCAATCAATGTGGATTGCATATTTGGAAAATGAAGGTATTATCTGAATTGTGAACTTTAATGTGTGGCATGTTCTTTTCTGTGCAATATCCACCCAAATCATCAGAAATATACAGTTGACTGAGGTTTCTAATTTCTCTAACTAATATGCTGGATCAGAAGGTCATTTCCTGCATTAATTTATTAAGTTTTAAGAAGTTGCTGGACCACAATGCAATCCCTTTCTTGCACGTCAACCTATGGTTAATGCTGTTTAATCAATGAGTTCAACTAGAATTGAAGAAAGAGTTTGTTTGTGCAGCTTAAATTACCTGCAAGAAAATTAGTTTGAAGGGAGCCCTCTAAATTGGAAGAGTGAAATTTTGTTGAATGCATTTCTTACACTGGTGCAGGATCAGAAAGGATTTCCTGATGAATTATTTGCTGTGAAGATGTATGCGTTAACAACTGAAATACCAAAGATAGTTAATCCATCCAAAACGAGGAGGCAGTCAAAAAACAGGCCTGGCGTGATCAAATGAGGAGCATCATGGACCATGGGTTGCATTTTAGTCTTTTGAGTTCTCAAGTTAGTTTCTCCAATGTATTTTAGAAATCATTTTTCCTTCCTCCCACACCTTCCCAACTGAAATTGTTAGGCTTAAGATTAGAACCTTGGACCTAACAGTGGGGAGCTATGTTACCCAGGATCAGCTATGGGAGACACGGCTACTCTAGTACAAAATGAAAAGTCAGACACAGGTACAGCAGGACAAAATGAAGAGTTTGGTTAACATTGCTGGAGAGGGCTCTTATAGCTATGTTACCCAGGATCAGCTATGGGAGACACGGCTACTCTAGTACAAAATGAAAAGTCAGACACAGGTACAGCAGGACAAAATGAAGAGTTTGGTTAACATTGCTGGAGAGTCTTAAGAGTCCTCTCCTCTCTCGGCGACTATGACGAACTCTAGTTGTTGTTTCTTAGAATTTTTGACGACTTTTTATTTTTTCCCCATTACATTCATGCAACTCTTTTTCCTTTTTCGTTGTCCTGTGCTTAGTATAAATCAGAGAACATTTTTTGTAGCTTTTGAGTGCTTGGTTTACAAAATTCTGATTACTATCTGTGCTATTCACGTGTATATCTTCCATTTTTGTATACTGAATCATCTGTCTGAAACTTACTTTTGACTATGCTTTCATTTTCCTCAGTTTTAAATCCTAATGTTGGGACTGCTCCTTCTCCTATTCTTTTTTTTTTTTTAATCCTATTTGATTTGGTGAGTACATGTAAGATGTGCTAAGAAATTCTCTGAGTTGGTGAGTGCCAAGATGTGCCAGAAAGTTCTTCGAGTATGTGAGTGCAATGTAAGATATACTAATGCTAAAATGATATGGACGTGAAGAAGAATTCAGAGTTCTATCAATTGCTTGCTTGTAAGTATCAAATCCCTTTAAGATCCAGAAAATAGAAACGAAGACTAAGATCTTAGTTGATGGTTAAACTTAATGGATTCAGATTTTAACATATTTAGACGCGTTTGATAATAAAAAATTGAACATTTGAATTAATTTTTAAGTGATATTGAATTTTTTAAGTAAAATTTGTTTTCAAAAATAAGTGAAAAATTATTCACTTATCGGTTAATGTGATATACATTTAAATGTATCAAATTCAGTACTTATTAATTCAATAATTTAATAGATTTATATTTCAATTTTCAAACTTCAATTTTATTGAACGCGCCATAAGATCCTAGTGGTGTTGATACTTGGCCTTTCTAATGACAATAGTGGCACTACTTATTAGGTTACATAAGGGATACTTTCGCCTAATTAAGTGAAAATGCTTACCATTGATGGAGGGACTAGTTTCCGCTTTAAAATGGGTTCGGTAAGAGTGTAAGACCATGAAAAATCTTCGATGACCCATGTGGAAATCTATCTTCTAAAACTTTTATAGAAAAACATGCTGTACCAATTTGATATATGTAAGATAAAAAGGTGATTTAAAAATGCATTCATGAAAAATGTAAATATTTTTTGAAAAAAAAATTTGCAATGCAAACAAGGAAATCTGCTTTAAAATAGACTCGTTAAGACTGCTATAAAGAATATTTGATGGAGGGTCAGTGTTCTCCCAAATATTACAAAAGACCCTTTCCTCCGTTTAAGTAACAATGGTTGTCACTGTTGGAGGAATTAATGTCTTTTCTAAAGTTTTGTAAGAATGTATAGAATTATGGAACTATAAAGAATAATATCCTCGACAGTACCCTAAAACTATAAGAATGATGGGACATGAGAACAATATTCTGATTACAATATATACCCTTGATATAGTATGGTGAAATAAAGAATGATGGGATCATAACATGATGTCTTTTTACATAAGGTTAGTCATCACAACCGCTTAATATATGCGATACTTTCACCATTAACAAGATTCAACACAAAATAATCTACTTGTAAGAGTCATCAATCTTTTGCCATTGACAAGATTTGACACAAGATAATATACTAACTGGAGTCATCAATACCATGCGTGTGATTGTACTTTGAAAAGTAACCTTCTCCAACTAAGGTCAACAATGCTATGTGTATAACATCCAATTGTACGGGGCAAGGGACACCAAAAAGAAAAAGTAATGGTGGTTCTATTTGCTAATAAAAATTGACGTCCCTTGAGAAGTTCGAAAAATATTTGATGTTTGCTAACAGGAGTTGATTCAATTAGCAAGGATAAATCACCTTTTTAATAAAAAGGTTGTTGCCACTGATGTGAAAATTATATTATGGGTAAGCACTCAATCAATAATCCCAACAATACACCCCATGCTAGTAACAAGAGTAGAATCTAGGGTAAAAAACAGAAAAGCCTTCTGTGGTACATATAGTTATCTGATAGAAAATCCCCTTGTGATTTTAAATTATACGTGTCAGTACCTCATGATTTTAATTAATATGAAACATCGATGGATATCATTAAAACAAACAATTTTGAATGAAATGACAGCAATAGCCTAATAATATAAGTAAACAAGAGCTGAGGAGATTCATCAATTTCATTCGAGCAAAACAAACGGAGAGAGAGAGAGAGAGATCGGCCTTTGTCTCGATCAAACAATAAGATCATAGGGAAATAAGAGGAAGTGAAGATTTGCTATGAAAAACTCAAAGAAAAATGGGTGCATATGTCATCTATCATCAATTTCGATTAGGGTTTTGGGTTATTCATTATGATATACTGATTTCGGATTCAATGTTGAGTTAATTATTTAATAAATTTTTAATGTACTGAGTATCATCTATGCCTTGAATTTGCTATTTTGATTTTTGATTGTCAGATTTGTTAGGATTTTGTGTTTGGTTGATTGGTCCATGTCAGATTTGTTTGTGTTTGAATAATAATCAAGTAAGTAATATTGTTGTTTGAGTGGAACTCTCATGAAGTACTGAGTTTCACTATCAAGTTATTTAATGAGTAATTGGCACAAGACTAATTTACTGTTAAATTTGTATGCTTATCCATTTTTTGGAGATTAATATTGGTAGATAATCTGTCCTTATCTTAATATGGGGTTAAAGTAGAGCTATTGTAAGTCCCCACTCCCACCTAAAATGATGTTGTTTGTTGTTCTTATGTTATGTTAGCTTTTTGTATCATTGTGAAAGATAAATTACTAAAAAGTGGTTATTTTATTGCTTCTCATGGAACAGAGGAGGAGAAAGCCGAAGAAAAAGTAGACATATTTATGCATTTCGGTGGGAGATTCAAAGAAAAACCAACTCTTCACTACAGAGGAATCCACATGGCCATTTTCAAGGAAAGAGTTGAAGATCAGTTATCCATAACAAACCTGTGCGGAATATTTAAAAATGTAGAAGAGCATGCAACTAGAGTTAGTTTTTGGTTTTGTGCCCCAACAGTTGACTTAGATGGTGCTTACATCCAATTAGCGACAATGATGATATTAAATTGATGAATGCAGCTTATTGGAAAGCTGCCAACAAGGCTAATTTATGCTTGCAGTAGGGATGAGCCATTTGAAAAAGATCCTGAAAATGATAGGGTAATTGTTAGTACAGTTGCTACAAATGATGGTGGGGTAGGAACAGTTACAATTGTTGGTAAGGTAAAGGACACTAAAGGGACATTTGATGATGATGAAGAGTTTGAATGGTTAAAGAAGGCGTTGAAAACAATAGAAGATGAAGATATTTTTGCACCCAACAAAGATACTATAGGAGACAACCAAAAATTTGATGGAGATAAGAAGAAAGCTGATGGCACCAAACCTGCCTAAAATTGCCTTTCCACATATTCTCATTTGCTGGGAAAAAAATGAAAAGATTCTTCCTAAAAATGGGGTTGCAAAGAAGAAAAAGGCTAGTAAAACCATTGTATGCAGAGGGCCTAATGTGATTCAGCAAATTCCATCTCAAATTTCAGCTCAAAAGCTATCTCAAGTGTCATCACAAGATGAAGCATTAAGCACTGCCATAGCTCAAGGTAACTAAAAAGTTGAATGAGAAAAGCCAACAGTAGAAGAACCAGCTTTGGGAGAAAATAGAGAAAGACTAGTGAATGACCAGGTGATTGAAGAGAATTGGCAAGAACCTGTAATTCCAGATGAAGAGTTGTCAGACAAATTTAGATATGATGGTGGAGAAGAGAATGATTGTCTTGACTTTAATCCTGATGGTTGGGCACAAGTTTACTAACTTTCGGGTGTTTAGGTTTGTGTTATGTGAATGGCTAGTTAGAGAGGGATATGAAACTTGTTGGGTGAAAAACTACTCCAAGAAAATTATTACCAAATGTGTAAAGGGCTATAGCTGGAGGATTCATGCAATACCAATTCAAAAGGAATCAACCTTTCAAATAAATTTCTTGAAGGGTGAACATGTGTGCGCTAGAGAATATAAAAACAAGCATGCAACAGCGACATATCTAAGCAACAAGTGTCAAGATAAGATCAGGGATAATAAAAAAATTGATTTGATGAGGCTAAAAACTAACATCAGAAGAGATTTAATGATCAATGTATCAATTGCTAAGGTTGGTAGAGCGAAGAGAAAGACAAAAGATATCATGCTTGGCACGGACATAGAACAATATCAAAAGTTGTGGAGTTATGCAGCCACTATCTGAGACATAAATCCTAGAAGCACTGTAAAAATTTAGATTGACAAACTAGTTGATGGTGTATAAGGGACATTTGAAAGGTTATATTATTACTTACATGCATGCAAACAGGGTTTCCTTGATGGTTAGACCAATAATTGGTCTAGATTGCTATTTACTGAATACTGCATTTAGTGGCCAATTACTGTCCATACTTGGCAGAGATGACAATGACAACATGGTACCTATAGCCTAGAACATGCCTTTCATTTCCTTTCCTTTGAACTGTTGGTTGAAATCTTAATACATAAGCCTCAAGCAAAACCTATGTTCACAATCTGTAAACAATTCATTCATAGCATGTACAAGCCCTTTCTGTTTATCTGAGATGAATGTCCAAGGGATGTTATCCCTCCCCAGGCCCAGATCAGCAAGTAGCAAATCCAAAAACTATTTCCATTAGTCGTACCTCTCTACCTCTACCACTGCAACTGCTATAGGTACTATGTTGTCATTGCCATCTTTGCCAAGTGCTAACAGTAATTGGCCACTAAATGCAGTCTTTGGAAAATAGCTATCTAGACCATCAAGGAAACCTTGCTTGCATGCATGTAAGTAATAACACAACCTTTCAAATCTCCCTCTTACACCATCAGTTGGCTTGTCAATCTGAATTTTACAATGCCTCAAGGATTAGTGTCTCAGATAGTGGTTGCATAACTCCACAGCTTTTGATATTGTTCCATGTCCGTGCCAAGCATCATATCTTTTGCCTTAATTGATACATTGATCATTGAATCTCTTTTGATGTCAATGTTCAACACCATCAAATCAATTTTTGGATTATCCTTGATCTTATCTTAATACTTGTTGCTTAGATATGTTGCTGTTACATGCTTCTTTTATATTCTCTAGCACACACATGCTCACCCTTCAAGAACTTTATTTGAAAGGTTGATTCATCTTGAATTGGCTTGCACGAATCCTCCAGCTACAGCCTTTTGCACATTCGGCAATAATTTTCTTGGAATAGTTTTTCACCCAAGAAGCTTCATATCCCTTTCTGACTAGCCATTCATGTAACACAAACATGAACACCCAAAAGTTAGTAAACTTGTGCCCAACTTTCAGCTCAAAGTGTGGCTTCCTAAACTCAACTACAGGATTAAAGTCAAGACAATCATTCTTTTCTCCACCATCATATCTAAATCTGTCCAGCAAGTCTTCATCTAGAATCACATGTTTTTGTTGATTCTCTTCAGCCACCAAGTCATTCACTAGCCTTTCTCTATCTTCTTCCAAAGCTGGTTCTTTTACTGTTGCTTTTTCTAGTTCAACTTTTGAGTTTCCTTGAGCTGTGGTAGTGCTTGATGCTTCATCTTGTGATGGAATTTGAGATGGTTTTTGAGCTGAAACTTGAGCTGGAATTTGCTGAATCACATTAGGCCCTCTGGATACAGTGGTTTTACTAGCCATTTTCTGCTTTACAACCCCACTTTTAGCAAGATTCTTTTCATCCTTTTTCCCAGCAAATGAGAATACGTGCAGAGGAAACTTTGAGGTAGGTTTGGTGCCATCAGCTTTCTTCTTGTCTTAATCAGATTTTTGGATGTCTCTGCAGCATCTTTCTTGGGTGATGCAATTTGCTGAATCACATTAGGCCCTCTGGATACAGTGGTTTTACTAGCCATTTTCTTCTTTGCAACCCCATTTTTAGCAAGATTCTTTTCATCTTTTTTCCCAACAAATGAGAATACGTGCAGAGGCAAATTTGGGGTGGGTTTGGTGCCATCAGCTTTCTTCTTGTCTCAATCAGATTTTTGGTTGTCTCCGCAACATCTTTCTTGGATGCACAAATATATTCATCTTCTATTGTTTCCAACCCCTCCTTTAACCATTCAGGCTCTTCATCATCATCAAACATCCCTATAGTGTCATTTACCTTACCAATACTTATAACTGTTCCTACCCTATCATCGTTTGTAGCAGCTGTGCCAGCAATTACCCTATCATTTTTAAGGTCTTTTTCAAATAGCTCATCCCCACTGCAAGTATAAATTAGCATTGTTGGCAGCTTTCAATAAACTACATTTACCAATTTAATATCATCATTGTCTCTAATTGGTTGTAGGCCACCATCCAAGTCAATTGTTAGGGCACAAAACCAAAAACTAACTCTGGTTGCATGCTCATCTACTTTTTTAAACATTCTGCACAGGCTTATTATGGATAACTGATCTTCAACTCTTTCCTTGAAAATGGCTATGTGGGTTCTTGTGTAGTGGAGAGTTGGTTTTACTTTGAATCTCCCACTAAAATGCATAAGTATGTCTACTTTTTTCTCGATTTTTTAAATAATTTATCTTTCACAATGATACAAAAAGTTAGCACAACATAAGTACAACACAGAAGGTCATTTTAGGTGGGATTGGGGACCACATTTGACTACAATAGCTCTACTTTAACCCCATATTAAGATAAGCAACGATAAGCATACAAATTTAACAGTAAGTTAGTCCTGTGCCAATTACTTATTAAATAACTTGACAGTGACACTAGTACTTCATGAAAGTTCCACTCAAGCAGAAATATGACTTACTTGAGTATTATTCGAACACAAACAAATCTGGCATGGATTAGTCAATCAAACACAAAACCCTACAAATTGACAATCAAAAATAAAAATTGCAAATTCAAGGCATAGATGATACTCAGTACATTGAAAACATTGTCTTCAGTAATTAATTAACTCACCATTGAATCTAAAATCAATAGATCATAATGAATAACCCAAAACCCTAATTGAAATAGATGAGAGATGACATACGCGCCTATTTTTCTTTGATTTTTTCGCAGCAAATATGCACTTCCTCTTATTTCCCTTCAATCTTATTGTTTGATTGAGATAAAGGCTGATCTCTCTCTCTTTCTCTCTCACACACACACTTAGGTTTTGTAACATAGTTATTAAAACCAACCTGGCAGGAGGATCGGGTTGGCGGATCAGTGGTTTAATTGGCGGGTCACAAGTTGAACTGTGGGTTGCACTATATAATAAAAAAAATATAATATAATTAAATAAGCATATAAATTATAATATAAGTACAGAAATTCTTAAATGTTAACAAGTCATATTCTATTCATATTTCATAGTTCATGCATACAAGCTATACCCATATGTGTTTCTTAGTTCATGAATACATATTGATATTATATACAAATATAAATGATAAATATACGTGTTAAAAAACAGAAAGAAATCCCTAATTTATCAAAAAGACGACAATGCCCATGCTGGTGTGGCTGGTCAAATTAAAAAATTGGGTAAAAAGGTTATTTTAGAAAAATTTTCAAAACCCATCGGATTCATAAAAAACCACTAGATTTAGCGGGTGACCGATTTGACCGTTTGAATCAAACGTTTCAAAGCGAATCATTTGCAACTCCGATCCAATTGCTAAACCAGTTCGATTTCATGATCGATCCATCAATTTGACCGGTTCAACCCCCGCCTGATCGGACCGAATTTAATAACTATGGTTTGTAAGGCCTTTCTCTCTCTCGCTCTTTTCATTTGTTTTACTAAAATGAAACTGATGAATCGTCGCAGATTTTGATGTTTCATATTAATTAAAACCATGAAATACCGGCACAGGGTTTTTTTTTTTTTTTTTTTTCTTTTGTAGAATAGCCATACCATACAAGGGGCATTTCTGTTTTTAATCCTGGAAACTACCCAAAATTTTCTTTACCATCCCGATGATCAACTACTTAGAAGGAAAAAAGAAGAAGAGAATAGCTATACCATACAAGGGGCATTTCTGTTCTTAATCCTGGAAACTACCCAAAATTTTCTTTGCCATCCCGATAACCAACTACTTAAAGAAGAAGAAGAAGAAAAAAGGAGACGGACTTTCGGCAATCGTTTTTATTGGCCCGTCGACTACGCATTTGAGCTTCACGTGCTTTAGCATATCGAGAAGGAAGCAAAAAACCAATTGGTAGAATAGAGACATTCCTTTGCTTCCACCAGCTGATGCAGCAGGGCTGGCTCAATTATGAGACCAACTACCTGTATAGATTCTGCAACACTTCAGCTTGCTTTTTTTGAATTTTCTACTTGCATTGACAAGCTTGTAACTTGTACAATAAAATCTACTGGCCCCAAGGTGGCCTAATGAGAAATTCAGCACCAAGAATGCTAGCCAGAACCACCACCGCCACAGCTTACGTAGCTGACCTTTTGCAAAACTGCCTCAATAACAAAGCCCACATTGGTGGGAAGATCCTTCATGCCCACATACTTCGTATTGGGGCCTTCGCAGATACTTTTCTTGCCAACCGCCTTGTTGAATTGTACTCAAAATGTGGTCAATTAGTTAGTGCTCGTTTGGTGTTTGATCGAATGCCTCAGAGAAATATTTACTCTTGCAATGCAATGTTAAGTTGTTATTGTAAAGAGAAACAATTAGAGGATGCCCATGAACTTTTTGTTAGAATGCCCGAGAGGAATAGTGTGTCGTGGAACACGATGATTAGTGCGTTGGTTCGGAATGGTTATGAAAGAAGAAGTTTGGAGTTTTATCAAATGATGAGGTTAGGTGGTTTTGAGCCGACCCGTTTCACGTTGGCTAGTGTTTTGAGTGCTTGTGGTGGCTTGGGGGAAAGAATGTGTGGAAAAGAGTGTCATGGAGTTGCTATTAAACTTGGTTTAGACACGAATGTGTATGTGGGGAATGCTTCGTTGGGGATGTATGCAAAGTGTGGGATGGTGGGGGATGCAGTTAAGGCTTTTTGGGACTTGACGGAGCCAAATGAGATCTCGTTCACTGCATTGATGGGAGGGCTAGTTGAGGCTGATCGAATTGAGGAGGCATTTGACATGTTTAAATTGATGCACAGGAATGGGATTAGAATTGATTCTGTTTCATTGTCTAGTGTTCTGGGTGTTTGTGCCAAAGGTGTGAGTGGGGACTTTGGAGCAATTAGCGATGATGATTGCGAACTACATATTGTACCAGGGAAACAAATTCATGGCCTTACTGTAAAACTTGGCTTTGAAAACGATCTTCATCTGAGCAATTCGTTGCTTGACATGTATGCCAAAAATGGAGATATGGACAGTGCTGAAATGGCTTTCGCTAATTTATCCGAGGTTAGTGTTGTTTCTTGGAACATTATGATAGGAGGGTATGGACAAAAAGATGAAAAAGAGAAAGCAATGCAATATATGGAATGGATGCAGAGTAGTGGTTTTGAACCTGATGATGTCACTCACATCAACATGCTTGTAGCTTGTATTAAGTGTGGGGATGTTAAAACTGCACGTATGATATTTGACAGGTTGGAACATCAGAGCTTAAGCTCATGGAATGCTTTACTCTCAGGATATACACAAAATGGCTACCATAGGGAAACAGTGAATCTTTTCGGAGAAATGCAATTTCAAAATGTGCAACCTGATCGAACTACATTGGCAATACTATTGAGTTCCTGTGCTGCATTAGGTCATTTGGAGACTGGAAGGCAAGCCCATGCCTGCTTGATAAAACCTGGATTCCATACTGACACTTATGTCGGTAGTGGACTTATTGGCATGTACTTGAAGTGTGGTAGGGTTGCTGGTGCAAAACATGTTTTTAATGGGGTTCATCTGTTAGACACTGTCTGTTGGAATTCTATGATAGCAGGGTTATCCTTCAATTCAATGGATGGAGAAGCTTTTAGTATTTTTATTGAAATGCTTAGAAAGGGAACATTGCCCACTGAATTCTCTTATGCCACTGTGTTGAGCTGTTGTGCAAAACTATCTTCTTTGTCCCAGGGGAAGCCAGTTCATGGTCTAATAGTGAAGGATGGATATGCAGATGATGTTTTTGTGGGCAGTGCACTTGTTGATATGTATTCTAAGTGTGGCAACATTTGTGAGGCCAGACAGTTTTTTAATTTGATGCCTTTCAAAAATACAGTTACTTGGAATGAGATGCTACATGGGTATGCACAGAATGGGTGTGGAGATGAAGCTGTTTGCGTTTATAGACAAATGATTCAATCAGGTGCCAGACCAGATGACATAACATTTGTTGCTGTTTTGACTGCGTGTAGCCATTCTGGATTGGTGGATCCTGGGATTACTATATTCAATTCAATGCAGAAAAAACATGGAGTGGAACCACTTCCAGATCATTACACTTGCATAATTGATTCACTTGGTCGGGCTGGACGGTTTAATGAACTAGAATCAATCATTAATAAGATGCCATACAAAGATGACCCAGTGGTTTGGGAAGTTCTGCTTAGTTCTTGCCGGGTTCATAGTAATGTAAGCTTAGCAAGAAGAGCAGCAGATGAACTTTTCCGCCTAGACCAAAAGAATTCTGCTCCTTATGTACTTTTGGCCAATATGTATGCATCATTAGGAAGGTGGGATGACGCAAATGATGTTAGGAGCATGATGATCGAACAGCAAGTGCGTAAGGATCCAGGTTATAGCTGGGTTGAGCAGGAAAAGAGTGATGTGTGCAGACTTGGCTAAAATCTGTACTAAATGAGGAATCCGATGGTGCTACAATGCTGAATATCATACTTCAGTTTAATATCTGCTTAAATTGCAGTCTGGCCTGACAGGATGCTCTTCTTTCTCATTTTAGGGTGTGGAATCTGAGTAGAAAGGAATGTAAGGGCTTAATGGTTTAATCCTTTCTATGAAGAACAATAGTGCCTGAAATATGAAGGAAAATTATGAGTCATTGGCTCAGACACTTTCTTGAGAGTTCTCATTAGGATGCTTGTTGTAGGTCAATTGATATAAAGTCTGCCCAAAAAGCTGCGTCATTATTTTTCTACATACAAGAAGGCACAGCAGAGCTCCGATTGACAATGACAACTGACGTGGAGAGGATAACAAAAGCCACTTCGGTATGTTTGACCCTCAGAGCACAAATCCCAAAGTTTGCTTCATAAATGATTCAGGTTCTTGTTCTGCTCCCGTAGCCATATTATGGTTACCTACAGTTATGTATGAAGCGCTGAATTGGAGAATTTAGAGTTAAGACGGTCTGCAGTCTTTGGCATAAAGATTAGGGAATCCTAAAATCCTCTTCGCTGCTTTTCTTGAACTCTGATAGAATGTTTATTAATCTCTACAGGCAAAACAAGACTTGCATGTACAAGTAAAAGCCGTTGAAGCTGCTCAAAAGGCAATGTAACTGTAATGGATACATGTCATTTAGTTTCCTGCGTGGCAGAGTACCGCATGCTCAGCTGTCTCATCCATTCTCTGGTATTATACTTGCTGCTTGAAAATCTTTATATCATATAAAGCTAATAATTAATTCATTAACGTTTTAGTTTCTTCTAATTCTGTTTTTTTGATGTGCTAATATCAGAAGTGGTTTGTCATTGGGTTTCTCCATTTCAGCTGCTTGCATATGACATTCTGAGATAGCTTCTGATTATATCTTTTCTCCATTGCAATGACAGTTGTTAAGCATTGATTTATGGACATAAAGTTAAGCCAGGGTCCTGGAATAAACTTTTTATAGATACATGTATATGGTTGATCTATCGATGTTTTTGTTCACTCTATTGGCAATTGCATTTTCCTATCTAAAAGAGAAATCTCCAGATGCTGGTTGTAATACCTTAGTTGGTATTGTTAATATGTGATAGAAATTATGTATTCTCAAGCATTTAGAGATTAGAAAAGATTTAATAGTGTTTGAACAAGCAAGTGTATATAGCTTTCTGGGTGCATCTACTAGATATAAGAGGAACTTCTTTCCTGCTACAAATAGTACGCCGGGCAGTATTTTAGCTTATGATTTTTGTCTTTGACTAACTGATTGGGTTTGTCAAAAGAGAATCATTGAGTACTATTACCGATAAAAAAAAAAATAATACTACTTGCTGTAAAAACAAAAATAAAATCATTCCCAGCATCTTATACCCAACCTAATGAGCTGAAGCTGTAACATCTCTTGTCCATAACAGCATGCAACTCTCTCAATAAATGACTGCTGCTGGGATATTTTATTTTGAATGCCTTGTATAATCTCCAAATTCTAGCTACATCTTCTTTCTGTCTATGGATGATACTACATTTCATGTCTGTAGTACATATTCTTCTCTTTGGTTTCTGAGCAATTAAAGTATCACCCTCCCTTAATTGAGAAACCATGCAAGATCTTTTGTCAATTGATGTGGTCTGTCCCAAGTTGCTTTTAGCATGGCCTGACATTGGTTAGGTTAATGAAGTTATATCTCACAAATTGCGTTGGTGCAAGAATTTTGGTATGTTTTTAGTTACACAGAGGCTTGCAAACTTCAGGCCGCTGTAGCCTATTACATTTTAATCATCTGACACTCTGTTTAAGTCACTATATATGCAGGACATACGTAATTAAGTTTTTTCTGTTAAGAACCTACTTTTGTGAGATTCTAGCCAAGTCTTTTTACTTATCAAATTGTTTTTGTTGGTGGATAACAAATTAGAGCTTTTCTAGATCTAATTTGTAATTCAAGTAGCTGTTCAATCTGTGTCAATTGCATGCTTGTTAAGTGAAGGCATCTGGTGTTTCAGGGAGATCATAAGTGAGAGTGGGCTTAGGTTGATGCGGAATTAGCACTATGGACTAAATTCCTGGTTCTGTTTCCTATTAATCTATCAGCTTGGTCTGCTTCGTGTAGTCTATGTTTTATTTACTTGTACCAGTGACATAGCAAGTACAGTGCCTTGCCTCAACATTTATACTTCGGCTGGTGTGTCATCTGAAATGGTTTGCATATAGAAAGGATCTCCTGTTGTTGAGGTTCCATTATTTTTCATTTCTTCTTTGAACTGTTATTGTTTGTTTCATCTTTTATGTTGTTTAATTTTTGCTGAAAGGAATTGATAAAGGGTTTACGGTGTCATGGTTGGCGTGCAGTATGAGAGATTACTACCATTAATATTGTAGATTTAACAACTGTAGCAGTTACAAGAAAGAATTATTGGCAACATGTTACAAACAGAAGACTTTTAAAATGAATGTTTTGCCTATGTTAAGCAATGTGCTCTAACGTTTTTGTTTCTTGTATTTAGGTGAAATTGTCTTGAGGTGACGTATGATTGTTTGTTGGCAAAACCTGATGATTTCCAATGCTGGGTTAGTCCAATGATTCTTTCCACTACCAGTTAAGATGTGCTAAAGAAAGACAAAAATGCTGAAGTTTTAATTGTGGCTTTCATACTTTTTAGTCAATAATCTGTTCAATTTTGTGCTGAACTATAAATAGGAGAGGCAAGTCAGCTATATCGTGCCTGCCTGAACCTGCTAAGAAGATAAAGTTCTAAATTTGAAATTTTAACCAGTGGCAAAAGTAAATTGCATTTCCTTTCGTTTCCAAATGGACTTCTAGGAAAATAAATCTATAGCTTTTATTGGACACTGTTTTCCATTTGTTTTCAGTGTTATTGTGATCACTCCAAGTTGTAACTTATGCTTCAAAAAGTTGACTTAGGGCACACTTAACCTAGTAGCATTATTCACAAAGTTTCAATGGATATGTAGTGTTTCAGCCTAAAATGTATAAGAATAAAATGATGCATGGAAAAAATTTCAGAGGCCTTTTCACCATTTGAGCCAAACTAAAGCAAACAAAACTGTTAGTGCTTTTATTAATACTATAACAACTAACATGACAAACAATTGTGCTATGATCATTGTATGTATAAAGAATTGTGATGTTGGCACTTCACTTTTGTTACTGGTACTTCACTCTTTCTGTGATAGTTTCGAAATGAAGAAGTGAAGTTCCACTAACAAAAGGTGGAGTAAGTAACAACATCCCCTCTGCAAAAGAAATATATAAATGTTCCAAATGTGAAAAGGCAAAAACAAGATTTATGGCAAGTAAATGCCTAACATGACAACCTGCAGACAGACTTGATCTCTTGTTATCTCACACATTATACTTTGACAATCATCGACCTCTCAGGTTGACAGGCTCCAAATCAGACCGGAATGGGAAAACATCAGCAGCAAAACAGAGGCCATCAAGCAGCTCAATCTCATTGTAACTAGAATCTTGCAGCTTGTAGAATATCATTTTTCTGAAGGCCTTCAGAAGAGCTACATCTGCATTGTAGAAACCTGCTGGGGAGGGAAATGATACCTCCTTTGCAAGCAAATCAATATTCACTTCTTTTATCAATTTCCATCTGGGATGTTTCCGGTCTAAAACACCCCATAAGTGTATATGCCCTTCCGGTGTTTTGCAAATGAATCCAAGTTTTCCTTGATACTCTACAAGTTGCTTGCATGAGTACTCGCAATTCTTGCATACAAGCTCAGGCAATGGAAAGGTGTGGTAAGTTTCTTGTTCATGATTGAAGGCAAGGACGTTATCATCAGTTGTGAGCCAGTATATCAATCCACTTGCATAAACAGACTGGTTATTGTCAAACATTTCCCCATGTGGCAACAAGATGTCCTCTGCTCTCCTCCATGACCATCTCTCTGAGTCAAAAATCTCGCAGTGGTAATTATAGAAATCCGGTCGCCTAAAACGTGGGAAATTGAAAGAAACCATGAGAATATGTAATCATTTTAGTTGATTACTGTGAGTGATGCATGAATTCTGATAGAGACTGAAAAAGTTACAAAACTTTTAAAGAGAGGGAAGAACAAAAATTTGCAGCTCATAGCTTATTTGCACATGGAAGTTTATCTGGAAATAGATATCAACAACATCATCAGAGTATCACTTGGTTGTTGGAAGGAATATAAGGATTATTAGTTGTTGGAAATTTTGTGACTTAAATAGATAATGCAAGCAAATCTTCCCAATGTTGTTATTTTTCATAAAATTTGACAGTTAACATATGGGAAAAAAAAAGTTATTTCACTATCCTAAAGCAAAGTGATATATGTGTTTCAAAATAATTAACGTTAAGGAAGTTAATCAGTAATGCTTGATATTTTTTCAATGGGCAGCTTAATTTCAGAAAAGCAACAAACAATCGAAAAATATTTTATCGAACGAAATCTAAGAATGAGCTGCTGAATTCATTGAAGTTTTTCAGAACTTCTATTATCTAGTCTGCTAAGGGGACAATTTTATTTTCTCTGACCCATGTACTTGACAGTTTGTCAATTACTAGTCAAATTCCTCCAAAAAAAAAAAAAAATCCTAGTCAATCAACAGTAACAGATTATTAACATTAGTGCGACAGAAAAAATGGAAAAAAATCATCAATACTTACGAAACTTGTGGCCGTGAAATCCTGATAATTTTGTACCATAAAGGGTTGGAACGTAGCACCACCAAAGCAACTTTTAGAGTTGTTAGTCGCAACTTTGGATTAGGTAAATTTTGCCATTGCTGTGTACTAGGTTTGTACACGTAGTATCGATATTCTTTACCTTTTCGTCTCACACAACACAAAATTCCTTGCTTCGAAGAAGCTTGAATATTCATATCATCAGCCGGAGTTGGGGTTGATATTCTGATGCAGGTTTGATCATGCCCTTCTGGTGGCTGAGAATTGAACGACACAAACCGGAATTGATGCCGGTTTGCAA
This sequence comes from Coffea eugenioides, assembly GCF_003713205.1. Lineage (NCBI taxonomy): Eukaryota > Viridiplantae > Streptophyta > Magnoliopsida > Gentianales > Rubiaceae > Coffea > Coffea eugenioides. Next base: position 43,717,013 of record NC_040040.1, read on the forward strand.
CAAGATTTTGAATCAAGTAGCCATAGACATTGGAGGTATTTTTGCAGTAGCTAGGCATGAAATTTGACTCGTAAACAAGTCGATTCCAATCTTTGGATACCAATTTGCAAGTATCCAATGTGTTTAGTGAAGCTCGAGCAAGGATTTCGAATATTAAATCGGAATAAAGATTTGAAAAATCCATAATTGCAATGCCAAAGAACTTTTTCCCTGCCAGAATAGCCTGATTATTGACGGTATTTATAGACTTGAGAAGCAGAAACTTCAAGTTAAAGTAATAATAGACTATCTGCTAATTATTCTTTTTGCAGGCTCAGACCGCGCTTACGGTAATTTATATGGGTAGACTAGGTTCAATTGTTGTGTTTGTGTTTTCCTTTTATTCTTTTTTTTTTTTGTTTGTTTGAATCCACTTTGGAATGGGATCAATTATTTTCCAAGTTAGATACGCTATAAGCTTGAATCCACTTTTATTACTTTTGTTTGATCCCAAGTTATTCCTAACCGCCGTAAGTTTCCCAACCTAACCCACTTTGCATATTACCAAATACACAAATTTGTGAATTTGTGTCAATTAGTATTACTGAGCAACAATTTTATATTTACCACTCTTTAAGGAATTGTATGTCTTTATACATTTGTCTCGTAAATGCACTCTAACACGTTATTATGATTATTAGTGTTTAATTTGTTCTTGGAAAATAGCCCTCTCCGTACTCCTCCCCCAACTGTCAAGCAGCCCTACCTTAACCTCTCTTACCCTAACTACTGGATTCTACCTTAACTCCCCCTCGCCTTGACTACTTCAAATCCTGAACCTAGTTGTGAGTGGAAAGGATTCTAAGAGTTCTGACTCTCAACTATCATTATTCTATTGTGTATATGATTCGAATTCTACTTTTAGTAGCGAGAAAGATTTCAAGTGTCCTACCTTGGCTACTGAATAGTTCTATTGAACTACATTATTATTGGGAATAGTCAATTGAATGAATCTTTGAGGCAAAATAATACGTGTTGATCGCTCAAATATGCCCCCGCATGAATGGTCCAGCGGTAGCACCTCCAACTGGTGACCCCTAAGGTCCCAGGTTCGAGTTTCTGCTCTGCTGGATTTCTCCGAGCACATATCGTCCTTGGGTCGGGCTGGGCCGCCGGACCTGGACAACAGGGGATTAGTCGGGCCCCGTCCGGATTGATCCGGACACTCCTGTGTCGAAAAAAAAAAAAAAAAAAGGATCGCTCAAATATGGATCACTAATTAGTCAGTATTGATTAAAAACGCTAAGTACCTTTGTGCTCCTTTACTTAATATCTTTCTAACCAAATTTTCGAAATAAGAGCAGACGAATCTAGCCTACCATTCACGTCCAATTTTAGGGTTGCTTCTCCAGGAATACGAAACTCCACCATTATCATCTTACAATATAATTGAGCATGGTATCGACCTAACCAATCCATTCTCAAGATAACGTTATACCCCTTAATGGTTAAACTCATCAAATCTGTCAATAGTTTACGCTCTTCAACCCATATCTCACAATTTTTATACATCAAGTTGGCCATCAAACATTGGTCCCTAGTAGGTGTCCCGACCTCTAGATCATATGGCAATTTAACAGGTTTCACATCTAAATCACACATAAAATCAGGGTTTACGAAAGAATGGGTTGCACCCAGATCAATTAAAACCTTAGCTAGGCGATGGTAAATAGGGATCGTACCTTCTATCACATCAGAAGGGTCAGGGACTTGTTGCTAGTCTAGAGAAAATGCCCTAATTGGCACTTTAGGTCAACTTCCTCCTGTACTTGTTTGCCTAGAAACTGGTTTATTTGACCTTTGAATTTCACTCTCTGTACGGTTCCTCTTGGGGTAGTTAGCCACCTGGTGTTCAGTACTTCTGCAGTGTAAACACTTCCCTGTCTTTTTCCAACAGTTATCTATCTCATGTCCTTGCTTCCCACAATATCCACGAGTTTCGTGAGGAGTTCGCAATTGGTCTCCCTTTGAGGCAGTCCCTGGGTGCCCTTGTCCACCTTGTACTCCATTCGATGGAGCTCACTTCTGTAGCCCTGGTATCTTAATTCCAGCAGCTCATCTTCCCATCTTTGGCTGCAGTGTAACTTTATTAACCTGTCCTAAGGTGCCACTCGGCGCACCTTTTTTTCTTGCCTGGAAGGCTTTCACTTGACGCCGGGCGCTCTCAACCCTCTGAGCTTTCTCTAAAGCATAGATAAAAGTGTCAATTTGAGCCGCTGCTAACACCTCTTGGATCTCTACATTCAATTCCTGAACAAATCGCCTTACCTTCTTTCTCTCAGTCATCACCAATTCAGGGACAAATTTAGATAGTTTAATGAACTGGGTCTTATATTCGGCTACGCTCATGCTGTCTTGTCGCAGCTTAATGAAATTATCCTCCCGTTTCTCTTGAATCAAAGGAAGAAGGTATTTGTCATTGAACTCCCTCACAAAATTTGCCCAAGTCCATTGGGTTTGGTCTTTTTCCCACTTAGCTCTCACTACATTCCACCATACTCGAGCCGTTCCCTTGAATTGGAAAACGGCAAAAGTGACTTGCTTATCCTCCGTATAGTTTAAAGTTGCAAATATATCTACCATTCTCTCCAACTAACTTTTAGTTATCTCAAGGTTAGGTCCTCCTAGAAATTTGGGTGGACAAAATATTTGAAACATCTTTAGGGCTCTATCCGCCCCTCCTTCTAATCCTCTAGGTTGGTTTACCGGCTCAGGACCCTACCTATTCGCCAAACATTCCAAGATGTCTGTCATGCGATTGATGACTGTAGCCACCTGATCCTCAACTTCAACCCTAGGTTCCCGATTTTGGTCCACCGCTGATCATTGATCACCCCCAAGACCTTGGGGTCGCCTACGCTCTTGACCACGATCTCGACCACGTCTGTGAGACCCCGAAAATTCACTTGTCTTTATAACCCTTATTTGAACTCACTTGCCTTCGATTCTTGGTTGCTTTAATGGTTGAATTTGAGCCAAGCGAGTGAATTTTGTTAAGAAAAGTTTCATAATCTCAAGTTGTAAGAAAATCTAGAAATTTTCGCAGGAGGCTATGCGCAACTTTGGGAAATTGGCTATAACTTCGTATAGGAAAGTCGGAATTGAGTTCCGTTTATTGCGTTTGAAACTAGACTCAGAGAGCTTCCTACGGTGTAAAATTCAGAGTTCGATTCAATGTCTATAAATTCTAGGAAATTGGCAAAGTTGACTGAAAATTCTGCCCTGCACAAGTAAACATAGGAATGTTGTAGTAGCTTATGGCTCAATTTGGACCAACTTATGAACTAAATCTCTTTGAGGTGTCTTCTAAAGATTCTTAGTATTTGAAACCTAGTTTTTTTAACAAGCCAAGTTATATAAATTTTTGATATTTATAACTCAAATTATAATTTTTCTAAAGGAAGGGCATAAATTGGAGTTTTTGTGCATACTAGGATTTTGGTGTGTGTTTTTGTGTGCATTTTGGTAGTGTGATTGTGAAGACTTGTAAAATCCCTCATATTTTCTTAAAAATTTTCTTTTATTTGGAATCCATTAGTTTACAATATCTTTACTACTCATTCACTTCCTCAATAGTTATAATTAATCATAGAACCAAGGGTTTTCCCTTTATTTTCATCGTTAAGGTAAACTAGGGTTTTTTCATCTTTTCGTAGTGTAATTATTCGGTACGGAGTATGTATCAAATTTAGTGATTTAGACTGAGTTTTAGATGATATTAATTGTATGATTAAAAGTAATAATAATAAGTTACTGAATTGTAAGTGAAAACCCTAGTACGTGCGAAATAAATAAAAATGGGTTGAACCGATGTGTACCGTTCGTTACCGATTGAGTGCATTAGTTGAATGCTACTTTATTACTTTAATCTCCTTGTTTTAGTTGAGCTAATTAGCTCTTAATTAACCCTTAAGTCAGCCACCATTATTGACTAAAAAAAAGAGAGATATTTTGGTGGAAATATTTGTGATTAAGCCATTTGTCAAAAATCCAACCAAGGTCTTGACCAAGACCTTTGACCAAGACTATCCTTAGTCTTCATCTTGTGAAATAGAACCAAAAACACCTCATTTTCTTCATGCTTGGTCGTGACTTAGGAGAGAAAAAAGAGAAGAGAGAAAATTTTCCATTTTTCCAACTTGAGAGCTTGCTTGATTCTTGAGAAAATTACCGTAAAACTTGATTCTACTCCGATCAATCGTTGGGAAAGCTTGGAGGTGAGCTTGGTGGAACTTTTGGGAGGAAGAATGTTCTTGTATCACAAGTTATTTTGGAGATTTTGAAGTATTATACTAGAAACCTCCATTGTTTCTTTCTTATTTTGCAATTTAAGTAAAGCATGGCTTGGTTGTGGTGGATTGTATGGAAGATTTCATGGTTTGGCTTATTAACTTATAATTTCAGGCTAGGGTTGTAATTTTCTATTTTATTAGTGTTATTTATATCCTAGAATAGATAGAATAAACAATAGGGAGTGCCGTAAGTAGTGGGTTTTATAACCACGAAAATAAGGAAGAATTATCAACCTTGAAGTGGGACTAATATCCAGTGTTTAAGTTTGTATTACCCTGTTCTGACCCCAGTTTTTTTTGTTAGTCCAGAGCTATCTGAATGGTTTTTGGTGAATAATCCAATAGACTAAAGTGAAAAACAATGAATAAGACCAATAATCAATCCAATTTGAAAAACATCATTGGGCCATGGTAGAGGCCGAATTGGGCTTATCTCAAAACATGAAAGTTGTGGAAAATGATGTTTTATAGCTGTCTATAGAAATTTTAGCTCAATCCGAGCACTGTAACACATGAAATGATAAAAATACCCTTGACTGCCATAGGTATAGTTTTGCGGACAGTTTTGACATTTAATCATTCTGTCTGCGTTTTTTCACCTTGATCCGTTTCAAATCAGCCTTTGCCCAAAACATGAAAGTTTTAGCCAAGTTTTCAGCTTTCCAACGCAACCAAAAAAACCTCAAACGGAATTGTGTAGCCTGAGTTATTGCCGTTTGAATTTAGTACTGACAACCCTCCTGGTCATGAACTTCTGGTTCTGTAATTTGTAGATTCGACCTAGATAAACTATGAACTGGGTTGAGTTGTCTTCATCAAAGTTGTATCCATTTGTCTTAGTTTCGAAATGGTATAAAATTTACCCCAATTCGATAAGCGTAGCTTCAGTTGTGAGCAATACGCTAAGAGACATCAAATTTGCCATTTAGCTATTTGCCTTTAAACTTGATTTCCGGTTGCCCTGTTAAGACTTGTGTTGGAATTGGATTATTTTGGAGCCAAATTGAAGGGCTATGGTGGTAACATTATTTGTGTGTGATTTTGGGGCTGATTGAGAAAAACAATGAAGTCATAAATGACTAGAAAATAGGTAAACACAAAGGGCGTGCTGCCCAAATTTTCACTCGAGAGTTAGGCATATGTACTTGTGACTTGAGCAACGATTTGAGGTCAAGTTGGACTTGCATCGCCTATGGTATTCGAGTTTTCTTTAGTCAAGGTATATAAGCTAAAATTTTGCCGAAACTCGTACCCTTGAAAAGTGAAAGTAGCGACCCTTTCAAAATACGATTTTCCCGGTCTTTCATACCAAGTGTAACTTCTAAAGTCGAAACCACTTCTTGATCATAACTAAACGAGCGAGCATGAATTTTTTGAAATTTGATAAGTATCTTGAATACTACTTAAACGAGTTGCATTTACTTGATTTTCTTGAAACGAAACTCCTATGTTTAGAACTCTAGAGAGTTTTACATTCGTAAATGATATTTTATCACAGATTTGGACTCCAACCAAGGAGTTGGACCTGAACATGACTTTTGAGAGACACTAGACCTTTGGTGAGTGCTTTCAAATACCTGATTGAACTGCATACTTGTTTTCAATACTTGACCATTGTGATTTAATGATATGTAATTTGTTGGATCGGGCAGGAGTGTATTTTATCGCACTTGCCCTAATATGATATATACTTATTTAGTGTTGCAATTAACTTGATATACTTGTACTTGACTTGTAAGTGCTGAGCGGCAGCATGTACCACACTCAATGTGAGTGGGAGGTGCCTCTCATTCCCGTCTTTGTACTTTTATTTTGATTCAGTCGATTGGAGATGATATCTCATCGACTTCTTGGGGACCCAAACCCCGCTGGCTAGTTAATCGAGTCGAGCCGGCAAGGGTTTGGTCGATTAGATAACGAACCATGGGTATCTAGTGTTGTCGAGTGGAGTGTTATCTCCTCGACTAATCGGTATATTTGAGCATTACCTCTAGTCTTTATCTTGGAGTTCGGGCCCGGTAAAGGGTTTGGTTGGTGGACGAAGATTGGAGTTAAGTGGTGTATTACTGGGCTAGTTACCTTACTTGAAAGTTGACGGAGTGTCAACTATTACTGGATCAAGCTCTGGTGATGAAATGAGAATTTGGCTCCTGAGAGCCATCAGTATCCTTATACTTTGGAATGATTAGTATTTATCATGTGATTATTTCGTTTTAAAAGAAAAACTTTACACTCGCTCACTTAGAGATTTGCTACTTGAAGTGTTATTGCTCACTTTTATGAACTTTTCATACTCCTTGTTTTGCTACGTGATATTTGTACTTTTCAATAATGATCACCTTGCTATTTGGAACCTCACTGGGTTTTTAGCTCATTCCACGCCATTTGTTTTCCTTACAGGGGGTACGAGTGAGGCGTGAGACGTGTACAGACTAGCGTAGTCTAGTGATTTTTGAATTTTGAATTGTACTCGCGCTAGCACCCGACTAGGGTTGGTTGTACTTGAATTGTAAACGCTTTGAAGTATTTTGGTGTGTAGAAGTTTTGTATTTGGATTTGAGCATCAATTTATATATTAAGTTGAAATGGCTGTATTATTTATTTTCTATGAATGTATGTTATTTTTCTTGAGTTCTGAGTGAGTGAGTCCTGGCGAGAGTTGGGCAGGTGACCCGCCGATGTGACAGCCCCACCTCACCCTAAGGCGAACCAAAGGGTTCGGCGGACCGCTTGCCCAACTCTTGCCAGGACTACGGAGTCGATACACACCAACCCAATATAGTACGCTCGATAGGAGCCAAAGAAAATGAACAACCGGAAACTACTAAGGTGAGAACATGCTTACCAAACCATAAAATCATAGTTTCAAAGGAACACATTTAATAGACAAGGTTAAATACGTATACATATATGTACATTGGAGTCTTGAACAAATTAACATACAGTGCAATCCGAGGTATTCATACTACACAAAATACAATTAGGGTTTCGTTTTCAAAAAAACTTAACAACATGACATATATACTAGCTTGACCCTTTTCTTCCAAAACCGTGATTTCCAAATTTGTCCCCTATAAGGAAAACAATGATAACAGAAAGGGGTGGGTTTTCGCTCAATGAGGTACCAAATATATAGGGGTAAAATCATGGTCTTTCACGTTTAACCAATCAGATACATATACCAGATATAAAGGAAAGTAGTTAGACACAGTGAGTCAAAGGGAAAGGATACAAGTGGCTCTCAGGAGCCAGATTTTCATTTACAGTACTTGATCCGAACCTGTTGACTATCCGTCAACGTAAATAGAACTAATATATCCGTAGACCCTACTTTACACCAATTTTCCGTCCACCAAACATACCCCTACCGGGCCCGAACGCCGAACAGGAACAGTAATGGTAATATTCTAGTATATCGGAATCAAGAGTCTCAATACCCAAAGATTCCCAGAACAGACTACCGTGGTTCGTTATCTAATCGACTAGGCCCTTGTCGGCCTGACTTGAGTAACTAGCCACAGGTGTTGAGCTCAGAGGTCACAGAAAAGTCATTGGATACCAGCCTCCAAACGACATTCGAACAGACTCAGATACAGTTAACAGATTATACACAGTAAATAGGCATACAGACAGACAAGAGAACGAGTGTGATAAAGTACACCCTTGTCTCAAACAGAATAAATAGATGATACAGTCATTCAACTCATGGATTGCAGGTACAGAAACCAAGTTAAGCAACAAATGAGGGGAGTGGTACACTCACCGGTTTCAGTACAGATACTTCAAAAGTTTTTTACCCAAAGTGGTTTTAATCGCCAAGAAACCCTAAAATAATCAAGATAAAACAATTATAATTCGCACATCCACAAACCCAGTAAATGGAATGCATAAAAGAGGCTCGACTACATGCCTTACGCCTTTCCAGGTTAAGTACTAGTACAGAAGAATAAAAATATAACTTTTGAGTAAAAAGATAATAGTTGGTCCTAGGGTTACAAACAACCCTCAAAACCCTTCATTTTTGCTAAGATCACCTCAATTTGAAGGAATCGCGTAGCCCTAAAATTTTGGGCAGCATGCCCTCTGTATTTTGCTATATTCCAGCCATTTATGCCTTCATTGTTTTTCTCAAGTCAGTCCAATTCAACACATAAGAAATCTCAATACAATAGCCCTTCAACTAGGCTCAAGTTCATCTAAATACAAAGCAAGTCTAGGAATGCAACTAGAAATCAAGTTTTAAGGACAAAAGCTAAATAGCAGGTTTGACGTCTCTTAGCGGAACAGACACAACCAAAGCTACGCTTATCGGATTGGGGTGTAATTTGTATCGTTTCGAAGCTAATATAAAGGGTTACAATTTTGAAGAAGGCCACTCAGTCCAGTTTGTAGTGTAACTAGATCAAAATTTCAAATTATCAAGCCAGAGTCTCACAATCAAATTAGTTAACTGCACGATACTTAAACAACAACAACTCAGGCTACCGAAGTCCAAATGAGGCGTTTTCAGGGTCGTTAGAAAGCTAAGACAGAGCACTACAACTTCCATGTTTTGTCCAAAATCTAATTCGATACGAATCAGGGCGAACAGTCGCGGTCAGATTGGTGAAATATCAACACTGTCTACTGAACTCTACTTATGACAGTCAGGGGTATTTTTGTCTTTTCACAGGCTACGGGCTCGGATTGGGCTGAAATTTTACAGGCAACTATAAAACATCATTTCCTACAACTTTCATGTTTTAACCTAAGGCTGATTCGGCCTTAATTATAGCTAAAATGAACCGGACAGAACAGGGTCAGTTGAAACCCTAAACTGGAATTTCCTCACCAAACCAGAAATTTTTCACAACCAATCATATCCAACATATACCAACTCCATTTTACACTATAGCAAACTATCAATCCATGACTAAACAATAATTACTATATATAAAACAGAAAAATTACTAACAAATAAAAAATCCATCAAAACTCTACCTTTAACCATAAAACATACCACAAAACAACATATTTAGCCACTAAAGCCACTAATTTAACATTATTAAGGACAAAGGAAGAAGTTCTTAGTAACTCACCTTACAACTCAAGAAAGATTGCAACTTAACAAATTTTCTTCTCAAACCACTCCACCACTCTCCTTAATCCTACCAAGAGAAATGTTTTTATGGAGCAAATCAAAGTTTTAACGGTTGGTTTACAAGATCAAAGCAAGGAATGGAAGGAATAAGTTGGAAGCTTTCTTTCTTTTTCTTCTCCAAAAGCTCGGCCAAGAGAGGGAAAAATAAGATGATTTTTGGTCAATTTTTGGTATTAGTAAAGTTGATGAATAGTGGTCCAAGTCCAAGAGCAAGTAGGGAAGTGACACCTAGCACCTTTTTGGTTCAAAGCTATCCTTTTATCTCTCCAACATTCATCCATTTTGGGTAACCTCTAATTACCTCTTAACACCTAGTAAAATAATATCACTTGATACAAAACTCCAACAAGTTGTCAAAAATATATCGCATTTACTGCACTAGCGGGTCTCACGTCAATAATACACTTCAAACTTATCATGAACTAACTTAAACTAGAAAAATATTTTAAAAACTCTATTTACTTATAAAATCTCTGGAAAAAAGCGAAATAGTAGGGTATAATGAAGAAAAATACACGCGAGGAAATAAAATAAAAAATATAAAATTAGGAAAATTTACGGGTCCTCATAGCCGAACCCTGGGGTACACCCTAGGGGGAGGTGGGGCCGTCGCAGATGGTATCAGAGCCACTTCGCGTGGTCTCTGCGCGGAGTGAGTTTGGGTCAAGTGGTGTTATGGTCCTAATTTCGTGAATGGGTGTAAAGGATTAAGTACTCTTTTGAGCATAAGTTACAAATCATAAAATGTTCCAGGTTTAAACCTTTATCATGGTACTTTGGGGACAATAGTTACGTATGTCAGGTAGGAATCTCTAATATGGGTGATTTACTCTTGGGACCGGCCGGCTCGAGTTGTGAATTGTTTTTTTGTGGATTCTTGTACTTGGGTACCAAATAGTGGTGAGCGCTAGAATAAGGGTCTGTATCTTGATTGCACTTGAGGTGAGTTTTGATGGCAAAGGTTAAGGCGTGGACGATTCTAACATTTGACTTAGTTTTTGGACTGATCTAGGAGATTGGATCTCGGAGTGTTATCATGGACGAATCTAGTAATTGTCTGGCTAGGGTTTCTATAGAGGGTGTCCAGGTTGTAGAGTACGTTGAGAAATTTGCACGGAAGATCTGTTTCTTTCTCCTATGACTGTGAGGACTTGATAAGTGTTTATTTCTTTGTTAAACTTTCCTAGCATATTAGCGTAGCCTTTACGTGGTAAGATTTTCTTTCTAGATAAACTTGTTGTAGTACTACGAGTAAGAGAAAGTCAATTGAGAGTTGGAGGAAAGTTCTATAGCATCAAGTTTTGTGCGATCAAAGATTAGAATTTCGAGGACGAAATTATTTTAAGGGGGAGAGAGTGTGAGACCCCGAAAATTCACTTGTCTTTATAACCCTTATGTGAACTCACTTGCCTTTGATTCTTGGTTGCTTTAATGGTTGAATTTGAGCCAAGGGAGTGAATTTTGTTAAGAAAAGTTTCATAATCTCAAGTTGTTAGAAAATCTAGAAATTTTCGCAGGAGGCTCTGCTCAGTTTTGGGAAATTGGCTATAACTTCGTATAGGAAGGTCGAAATTGAGTTCCATTTGTTGCGTTTGAAACTAGACTCAGAGAGCTTCCTACGGTGTAAAATTCAAAGTTTGATTCAATGTCTATAAATTCTAGGAAATCGGTAAATTTGACTGAAAATTCTACCCTGCACAAGTAAACATAGGAATGTTGTAGGAGCTTATGACTCAATTTGGACCAACTTATGAACTAAATCTCTTTGAGGTGTCTTCTAAAGATTCTTGGTATTTGAAATCTAGTTTTTTTAACAAGCCAAGTTATATAAATTTTTGATATTTATAACTCAAATTATAATTTTTCTAAAGGAAGGGCATAAATTAGGGTTCTTGTGCATACTAGGGTTTCGGTGTGTGTTTTTGTGTGCATTTTGGTAGTGTGATTGTGAAGACTTGTAAAATTCCTCATTTTTTCTTAAAAATTACCTTTTATTTGGAATCCATTATTTTACAATATCTTTACTATTCATTCACTTCCTCAATAGTTACAATTAATCATAGAACCAAGGGTTTTCCCTTTATTTTCATCGTTAAGGTAAACTAGGGTTTTTTCGTCTTTTCGTAGTGTAATTATTCGGTTCGGAGTATGTATCAAATTTAGTGATTTAGAGTGAGTTTTAGATGATATTAAGTGCATGATTAGAAGTAATAATAATAAGTTACTGAATTTTAAGTGAAAACCCTAGTACGTGCAAAATAAGGAAAAACGGGTTGAACCGATGTGTACCGTTTATTACCGATTGTGTGCATAAGTTGAATACTACTTTATTACTTTAATCTCCTTGTTTTAGTTGAGCTAATTAGCTCTTAATTAACCCTTAAGTCAGCTACCATTATGGACTAAGAAAAAGAGAGATATTTTGGTGAAAATATTTGTGATTACGCCATTTGTCAAAAATCCAACCAAGGTCTTGACCAAGACCTTTGACCAAGACTATCCTTAGTCTTCATCTTGTAAAATAGAACCAAAAACACCTTATTTTCTTCATGCTTGGTCGTGACTTAGGAGAGGAAAAAGAGAAGAGAGAAAATTTTCCATTTTTTCCAACTTGAGAGCTTGCTTGATTCTTGAGAAAATTACCGTAAAACTTGATTCTACTCCGATCAATCGATGGGAAAGCTTGGAGGTGAGCTTGGTGGAGCTTTTAAGAGGAAGAAATTTCTTGTATCACAAGTTATTTTGGAGATTTTGAGGTATTATACTAGAAGCCTCCCTTGTTTCTTTCTTATTTTGCAATTTAAGCAAAGCATGGCTTGATTGTGGTGGATTGTATGAAAGATTTTATGGTTTGGCTTATTAACTTATAATTTTCAGCTAGGGTTTGTAATTTTTTGTTTTTATTAGTGTTATTTATCTAGAATATGATGTGAATAAGCTTAGATAGGGAGTGGTAGTAGTGGTTTTATACAAGAATAAGAAGATTATCACTTGAATGCATTATTTCCAGCTTTAAGTTTTTGTACTGCCCTGTTCTGACCAGTTTCATTGGGCCATGATAGAGGCCGAATTGGGCTTAGCTCAAAACATAAAAGTTGTGGGAAATGACGTTCTATAGCTGTTTATAAAATTTCAGCTCAATCCTAGCACTGTAACACAAGAAATGACAAAAATACCCTTGACTGCCATAGGTATAGTTTTGTGGACAGTTTTGACATTTCATCATTCTGGCTGCATTTTTTCACCTTGATTCGTTTCAAATCAGCCTTTGGCCAAAACATGAAAATTTTATCCCTATGTTTCAGGTTTCCAACGCAACCAAGAAAACCTCAAACGGAATTGTGTAGCCTGAGTTATTGCCGTTTGAATTCAGTACTGACAACCCTCCTGGTCATGAACTTCTGGTTCAATAATTTGTAGATTCGATCTGGATAAACTATGAACTGGATTGAGTTGTCTTCATCAAAGTTGTAGCCCTTTGTCTTAGCTTCGAAGCGGTATAAATTTTACCCTAATCTGATAAGCGTAGCTTCGGTTGTGAGCAATACGCTAAGAGACATCAAATCTGCCATTTAGCTATTTGCCTTTAAACTTGATTTCCTGTTGCCTTGTTAAGACTTGTGTTGTAATTGGATTATTTTGGAGCCTAATTGAAGGGCTATGGTGGTAACATTATTTGTGTGTGGTTTTGGGGCTGATTGAGAAAAACAAAGAATCCATAAATGGTTGAAAAATAGGTAAACACAAAGGGCGTGCTGCCCAAATTTTCACTCGAGAGTTAGGCATATGTACCGGCGACTTGAGTGACGATTTAAGGTCAAGTTAGACTTGGATCGCCTATGGTATTCGAGTTTTCTTTAGTCAGGGTATATAAGCTAAAATTTTGCCGGAACTCGTACCCTTGAAAAGTGAAAGTAGCGACCCTTTCAAAATACGATTTTCCCGATCTTTGATACCGAGTGTAACTTCTAAAGTCGAAACCACTTCTTGATTATAACTAAACGAGCGAGCATGAATTTTTCGGAATTTGATAAGTATCTTGAATACTACTTAAATGAGTTGCATTTACTTGATTTTCTTGAAACGAAACTCCTATGTTTTGAACTCTAGAGAGTTTTATATTCGTAAATGGTATTTTATCGCAGATTTGGACTCCAACCAAGGAGTTGGGCCTGAACGTTACTTTTGAGAAACAATAGACCTTTGGTGAGTGCTTCCAAATACCTGATTGAACTGGACACTTGTTTTCAATACTTGGCCATTGTGATTTAATGATATGTAATTTGTTGGATCGGGCAAGAGTGTACTTTATCGCACTTGCCCTAATATGATATATACTTGTTTATTGTTGCAATTGACTTGATATACTTGTACTTGACTTGTAAGTGCTGAGCAGCAGTATGTACCACACTCAATGTGAGTGGGAGGTGCCTCTCATTCCCGTCTTTGTACTTTTATTTTGATTCAGTTGATTGGAGATGATATCTCGTCGACTTCTTGGGGACCCAAACCCCACTGGCTAGTTAATCGTGTTGAGCCGGCAAGGGTTTGGTCGATTAGATAACAGATCATGAGTATATAGTGTTGTCGAGTGGAGTGTTATCTCCTCGACTATTCGGTATACTCAAGTATTACCACCAGTGTTTATTTTGGAGATCGGGTCCGGTAAGGGGTTTGGTTGGTGGACGGAGATTGTAGTTAAGTGGCGTACTACTGGACTAGTTACCTTACTTGAAAGTTGACAGAGTGTCAACTATTACTGGATCAAACTCTGGTGATGAATTGGGAATTTGGCTCCTGAGAGCCATTCGTATCCTTATACTTTGGAATGATTAGTATTTATCGTGTTATTGTTTACTTTTAAAAGAAAAACTTTACACTCGCTCACTTAGAGATTTGCTACTTGAAGTGGTATTGCTCACTTTTATAAACTTTTCATGCTCCTTATTTTGTTACTTGATATTTGTACTTTTCAATAATGGTCACCTTGCTATTTGAAACCTCACTGGGCTTTTAGCTCATTCCACGCCATTTGTTTTCCTTACAGGGGGTATGAGCGAGGCGTGAGACGTGTACAGACTAGTATAGTCTAGTTATTTTTGAATTTTGAATTGTACCCGTGCTAGCACCCGACTAGGGTTGGTTGTACTTGAATTGTAAACGCTTTGAAGTATTTTGGTGTGTAGAAGTTTTGTATTTGGATTTGAGCATCAATGTTTATATTAAGTCGAAGTGGCCGTGTTATTTATTTTCTATGGATGTACGTTATTTTTATTGAACTCTGAGTGAGTGAGTCTTGGTGAGAGTTGGGTAGGCGACCTGCCGAACGCTGGGGTATGACCTAAGGGGAGGTGGGGTCGTCACAGATGGTATCAGAGCCACATCGCTTGGTCTCTGCGCGGAGTGAGCTTGTGCCAAGTGGTGTTATGGTCCTAATTTCGTGAATGGGTGTAAAGGATTAAGTACTCTTTTGAGCATAAGTTACGAATCATGAAACGTTCTAGGTTTAAACCTTTATCATGGTACTTTGGGGACAATAGTTAGGTATGTCAGGTTAGAATCTCTAATATGGATGATTTACTCTTGGGACCGACCGGCTCGAGTTGTGAAGTGTCTTATTGCGGATTCTTGTACTTGGGTACCAAATTGTGGAGAGCACTAGAATAAGGGTTTGTATCTTGATTGCACTTGAGGTGAGTTTTGATGGCAAAGGTTAAGGCGTGGATGATTCTAACATTTGACCTAGTCATTGGACTGATCAAGGGGACTGGATCTCGGAGTGTTATGATGGACGAATCTAGCAATCGTCTGGCTAGGGTTTCTATAGAGGGTGTCCAAGTTGTAGAGTACGTTGAGAAATTTGCACGGAAGATCTGTTTCCTTCTCCTATGACTGTGAGGACTTGATAAGTGTTTATTTCTTTATTAAACTTCTCTAGCATATTAGCGTAGCCTTTACGTGGTAAGATTTTCTATCTAGATAAGCTTGTTGTCGTACTATGAGTAAGAGAAAGTCACTTGAGAGTTGGAGGAAAGTTCTATAGCATCAAGTTTTGTGCTAGCAAAGATTAGAATTTCGAGGACGAAATTATTTTAAGGGGGAGAGAGTGTGAGACCCCGAAAATTCACTTGTCTTTATAACCCTTATGTGAACTCACTTGCCTTTGATTCTTGGTTGCTTTAATGGTTGAATTTGAACCAAGGGAGTGAATTTTGTTAAGAAAAGTTTCATAATCTCAAGTTGTTAGAAAATCTAGAAATTTTCGCAGGAGGCTCTCCTCAGCTTTGGGAAATTGGCTATAACCTCATATAGGAAAGTCGGAATTGAGTTCCGTTTGTTGCGTTTGAAATTAGACTCAGAGAGCTTCCTACGGTGTAAAATTCAAAGTTTAGTTCAATGTCAATAAATTCTAGGAAATCGGCAAATTTGACTGAAAATTCTGCCCTGCACAAGTAAACATAGGAATGTTGTAGTAGCTTATGTCTCAATTTGGACCAACTTATGAACTAAATCTCTTTGAGGTGTCTTCTAAAGATTCTTAGTATTTGAAATCTAGTTTTTTTAACAATCCAAGTTATATAAATTTTTGATATTTATAGCTCAAATTATAATTTTTCTAAAGGAAGGGCATAAATTAGGGTTCTTGTGCATACTAGGGTTTCGGTGTGTGTTTTTGTGTGCATTTTGGTAGTGTGATTGTGAAGACTTGTAAAATCCCTCATATTTTCTTAAAAATTCCCTTTTATTTGGAATCCATTATTTTACAATATCTTTACTACTCATTCACTTCCTCAATAGTTACAATTAATCATAAAACCAAGGGTTTTCCCTTTATTTTCATCGTTAAGGTAAACTAGGGTTTTTTCGTCTTTTCGTAGTGTAATTATTCGGTTCGGAGTATGTATCAAATTTAGTGATTTAGAGTGAGTTTTAGATGATATTAAGTGCATGATTAGAAGTAATAATAATAAGTTACTGAATTTTAAGTGAAAACCCTAGTACGTGCAAAATAAGGAAAAACGGGTTGAACCGATGTGTACCGTTTATTACCGATTGTGTGCATAAGTTGAATACTACTTTATTACTTTAATCTCCTTGTTTTAGTTGAGCTAATTAGCTCTTAATTAACCCTTAAGTCAGCTACCATTATGGACTAAGAAAAAGAGAGATATTTTGGTGAAAATATTTGTGATTACGCCATTTGTCAAAAATCCAACCAAGGTCTTGACCAAGACCTTTGACCAAGACTATCCTTAGTCTTCATCTTGTAAAATAGAACCAAAAACACCTTATTTTCTTCATGCTTGGTCGTGACTTAGGAGAGGAAAAAGAGAAGAGAGAAAATTTTCCATTTTTTCCAACTTGAGAGCTTGCTTGATTCTTGAGAAAATTACCGTAAAACTTGATTCTACTCCTATCAATCGATGGGAAAGCTTGGAGGTGAGCTTGGTGGAGCTTTTAAGAGGAAGAAATTTCTTGTATCACAAGTTATTTTGGAGATTTTGAGGTATTATACTAGAAGCCTCCCTTGTTTCTTTCTTATTTTGCAATTTAAGCAAAGCATGGCTTGATTGTGGTGGATTGTATGAAAGATTTTATGGTTTGGCTTATTAACTTATAATTTTCAGCTAGGGTTTGTAATTTTTTGTTTTTATTAGTGTTATTTATCTAGAATATGATGTGAATAAGCTTAGATAGGGAGTGGTAGTAGTGGTTTTATACAAGAATAAGAAGATTATCACTTGAATGCATTATTTCCAGCTTTAAGTTTTTGTACTGCCCTGTTCTGACCAGTTTCATTGGGCCATGATAGAGGCCGAATTGGGCTTAGCTCAAAACATAAAAGTTGTGGGAAATGACGTTCTATAGCTGTTTATAAAATTTCAGCTCAATCCTAGCACTGTAACACAAGAAATGACAAAAATACCCTTGACTGCCATAGGTATAGTTTTGTGGACAGTTTTGACATTTCATCATTCTGGCTGCATTTTTTCACCTTGATTCGTTTCAAATCAGCCTTTGGCCAAAACATGAAAATTTTATCCCTATGTTTCAGGTTTCCAACGCAACCAAGAAAACCTCAAACGGAATTGTGTAGCCTGAGTTATTGCCGTTTGAATTCAGTACTGACAACCCTCCTGGTCATGAACTTCTGGTTCAATAATTTGTAGATTCGATCTGGATAAACTATGAACTGGATTGAGTTGTCTTCATCAAAGTTGTAGCCCTTTGTCTTAGCTTCGAAGCGGTATAAATTTTACCCTAATCTGATAAGCGTAGCTTCGGTTGTGAGCAATACGCTAAGAGACATCAAATCTGCCATTTAGCTATTTGCCTTTAAACTTGATTTCCTGTTGCCTTGTTAAGACTTGTGTTGTAATTGGATTATTTTGGAGCCTAATTGAAGGGCTATGGTGGTAACATTATTTGTGTGTGGTTTTGGGGCTGATTGAGAAAAACAAAGAATCCATAAATGGTTGAAAAATAGGTAAACACAAAGGGCGTGCTGCCCAAATTTTCACTCGAGAGTTAGGCATATGTACCGGCGACTTGAGTGACGATTTAAGGTCAAGTTAGACTTGGATCGCCTATGGTATTCGAGTTTTCTTTAGTCAGGGTATATAAGCTAAAATTTTGCCGGAACTCGTACCCTTGAAAAGTGAAAGTAGCGACCCTTTCAAAATACGATTTTCCCGATCTTTGATACCGAGTGTAACTTCTAAAGTCGAAACCACTTCTTGATTATAACTAAACGAGCGAGCATGAATTTTTCGGAATTTGATAAGTATCTTGAATACTACTTAAATGAGTTGCATTTACTTGATTTTCTTGAAACGAAACTCCTATGTTTTGAACTCTAGAGAGTTTTATATTCGTAAATGGTATTTTATCGCAGATTTGGACTCCAACCAAGGAGTTGGGCCTGAACGTTACTTTTGAGAAACAATAGACCTTTGGTGAGTGCTTCCAAATACCTGATTGAACTGGACACTTGTTTTCAATACTTGGCCATTGTGATTTAATGATATGTAATTTGTTGGATCGGGCAAGAGTGTACTTTATCGCACTTGCCCTAATATGATATATACTTGTTTATTGTTGCAATTGACTTGATATACTTGTACTTGACTTGTAAGTGCTGAGCAGCAGTATGTACCACACTCAATGTGAGTGGGAGGTGCCTCTCATTCCCGTCTTTGTACTTTTATTTTGATTCAGTTGATTGGAGATGATATCTCGTCGACTTCTTGGGGACCCAAACCCCACTGGCTAGTTAATCGTGTTGAGCCGGCAAGGGTTTGGTCGATTAGATAACAGATCATGAGTATATAGTGTTGTCGAGTGGAGTGTTATCTCCTCGACTATTCGGTATACTCAAGTATTACCACCAGTGTTTATTTTGGAGATCGGGTCCGGTAAGGGGTTTGGTTGGTGGACGGAGATTGTAGTTAAGTGGCGTACTACTGGACTAGTTACCTTACTTGAAAGTTGACAGAGTGTCAACTATTACTGGATCAAACTCTGGTGATGAATTGGGAATTTGGCTCCTGAGAGCCATTCGTATCCTTATACTTTGGAATGATTAGTATTTATCGTGTTATTGTTTACTTTTAAAAGAAAAACTTTACACTCGCTCACTTAGAGATTTGCTACTTGAAGTGGTATTGCTCACTTTTATAAACTTTTCATGCTCCTTATTTTGTTACTTGATATTTGTACTTTTCAATAATGGTCACCTTGCTATTTGAAACCTCACTGGGCTTTTAGCTCATTACACGCCATTTGTTTTCCTTACAGGGGGTATGAGCGAGGCGTGAGACGTGTACAGACTAGTATAGTCTAGTTATTTTTGAATTTTGAATTGTACCCGTGCTAGCACCCGACTAGGGTTGGTTGTACTTGAATTGTAAACGCTTTGAAGTATTTTGGTGTGTAGAAGTTTTGTATTTGGATTTGAGCATCAATGTTTATATTAAGTCGAAGTGGCCGTGTTATTTATTTTCTATGGATGTACGTTATTTTTATTGAACTCTGAGTGAGTGAGTCTTGGTGAGAGTTGGGTAGGCGACCTGCCGAACGCTGGGGTATGACCTAAGGGGAGGTGGGGTCGTCACAGATGGTATCAGAGCCACATCGCTTGGTCTCTGCGCGGAGTGAGCTTGTGCCAAGTGGTGTTATGGTCCTAATTTCGTGAATGGGTGTAAAGGATTAAGTACTCTTTTGAGCATAAGTTACGAATCATGAAACGTTCTAGGTTTAAACCTTTATCATGGTACTTTGGGGACAATAGTTAGGTATGTCAGGTTAGAATCTCTAATATGGATGATTTACTCTTGGGACCGACCGGCTCGAGTTGTGAAGTGTCTTATTGCGGATTCTTGTACTTGGGTACCAAATTGTGGAGAGCACTAGAATAAGGGTTTGTATCTTGATTGCACTTGAGGTGAGTTTTGATGGCAAAGGTTAAGGCGTGGATGATTCTAACATTTGACCTAGTCATTGGACTGATCAAGGGGACTGGATCTCGGAGTGTTATGATGGACGAATCTAGCAATCGTCTGGCTAGGGTTTCTATAGAGGGTGTCCAAGTTGTAGAGTACGTTGAGAAATTTGCACGGAAGATCTGTTTCCTTCTCCTATGACTGTGAGGACTTGATAAGTGTTTATTTCTTTATTAAACTTCTCTAGCATATTAGCGTAGCCTTTACGTGGTAAGATTTTCTATCTAGATAAGCTTGTTGTCGTACTATGAGTAAGAGAAAGTCACTTGAGAGTTGGAGGAAAGTTCTATAGCATCAAGTTTTGTGCTAGCAAAGATTAGAATTTCGAGGACGAAATTATTTTAAGGGGGAGAGAGTGTGAGACCCCGAAAATTCACTTGTCTTTATAACCCTTATGTGAACTCACTTGCCTTTGATTCTTGGTTGCTTTAATGGTTGAATTTGAACCAAGGGAGTGAATTTTGTTAAGAAAAGTTTCATAATCTCAAGTTGTTAGAAAATCTAGAAATTTTCGCAGGAGGCTCTCCTCAGCTTTGGGAAATTGGCTATAACCTCATATAGGAAAGTCGGAATTGAGTTCCGTTTGTTGCGTTTGAAATTAGACTCAGAGAGCTTCCTACGGTGTAAAATTCAAAGTTTAGTTCAATGTCAATAAATTCTAGGAAATCGGCAAATTTGACTGAAAATTCTGCCCTGCACAAGTAAACATAGGAATGTTGTAGTAGCTTATGTCTCAATTTGGACCAACTTATGAACTAAATCTCTTTGAGGTGTCTTCTAAAGATTCTTAGTATTTGAAATCTAGTTTTTTTAACAATCCAAGTTATATAAATTTTTGATATTTATAGCTCAAATTATAATTTTTCTAAAGGAAGGGCATAAATTAGGGTTCTTGTGCATACTAGGGTTTCGGTGTGTGTTTTTGTGTGCATTTTGGTAGTGTGATTGTGAAGACTTGTAAAATCCCTCATATTTTCTTAAAAATTCCCTTTTATTTGGAATCCATTATTTTACAATATCTTTACTACTCATTCACTTCCTCAATAGTTACAATTAATCATAAAACCAAGGGTTTTCCCTTTATTTTCATCGTTAAGGTAAACTAGGGTTTTTTCGTCTTTTCGTAGTGTAATTATTCGGTTCGGAGTATGTATCAAATTTAGTGATTTAGAGTGAGTTTTAGATGATATTAAGTGCATGATTAGAAGTAATAATAATAAGTTACTGAATTTTAAGTGAAAACCCTAGTACGTGCAAAATAAGGAAAAACGGGTTGAACCGATGTGTACCGTTTATTACCGATTGTGTGCATAAGTTGAATACTACTTTATTACTTTAATCTCCTTGTTTTAGTTGAGCTAATTAGCTCTTAATTAACCCTTAAGTCAGCTACCATTATGGACTAAGAAAAAGAGAGATATTTTGGTGAAAATATTTGTGATTACGCCATTTGTCAAAAATCCAACCAAGGTCTTGACCAAGACCTTTGACCAAGACTATCCTTAGTCTTCATCTTGTAAAATAGAACCAAAAACACCTTATTTTCTTCATGCTTGGTCGTGACTTAGGAGAGGAAAAAGAGAAGAGAGAAAATTTTCCATTTTTTCCAACTTGAGAGCTTGCTTGATTCTTGAGAAAATTACCGTAAAACTTGATTCTACTCCTATCAATCGATGGGAAAGCTTGGAGGTGAGCTTGGTGGAGCTTTTAAGAGGAAGAAATTTCTTGTATCACAAGTTATTTTGGAGATTTTGAGGTATTATACTAGAAGCCTCCCTTGTTTCTTTCTTATTTTGCAATTTAAGCAAAGCATGGCTTGATTGTGGTGGATTGTATGAAAGATTTTATGGTTTGGCTTATTAACTTATAATTTTCAGCTAGGGTTTGTAATTTTTTGTTTTTATTAGTGTTATTTATCTAGAATATGATGTGAATAAGCTTAGATAGGGAGTGGTAGTAGTGGTTTTATACAAGAATAAGAAGATTATCACTTGAATGCATTATTTCCAGCTTTAAGTTTTTGTACTGCCCTGTTCTGACCAGTTTCATTGGGCCATGATAGAGGCCGAATTGGGCTTAGCTCAAAACATAAAAGTTGTGGGAAATGACGTTATATAGCTGTTTATAAAATTTCAGCTCAATCCTAGCACTGTAACACAAGAAATGACAAAAATACCCTTGACTGCCATAGGTATAGTTTTGTGGACAGTTTTGACATTTCATCATTCTGGCTGCATTTTTTCACCTTGATTCGTTTCAAATCAGCCTTTGGCCAAAACATGAAAATTTTATCCCTATGTTTCAGGTTTCCAACGCAACCAAGAAAACCTCAAACGGAATTGTGTAGCCTGAGTTATTGCCGTTTGAATTCAGTACTGACAACCCTCCTGGTCATGAACTTCTGGTTCAATAATTTGTAGATTCGATCTGGATAAACTATGAACTGGATTGAGTTTAAATAGGTAACTATTCTTAACAAGCTGTATAAATTTTGTATCAAGAGAAGAATACTAAATTTGCCAGAATTTGAACAGGAAAAGCATCAGACCAAGCAAACAAAGCTTCAGCGGAGAGGCTAAAGTTTTTATCACATCAAGATTTGTATGTGGCTATTACAAGATCTCTCATTACGCAAAAACATATCGAGTGAACTTATCCCAATGATAGAGCAGTTAATTTAAGCACATTTGGCACTGTTATTTTATCCTAATTTTGGCTACTTACTGTGCTACAGTTAATTTGAGGATGTTACCCCATACATTCAATATTTCTAGTGATTGTAAGGTTTGGTGTAAAAAAGGTGTTTCACGAGCAAAAATTCCGAGAAGACTCTCTATTTCATGGCGTGACCGGCACGCCAGAGAACGAAAGACGGTCATCAAAAAGGAGAGACCCATAGGCGGGATTAACAAATGAGGGAAACCAAAAAGTGGTCCACGTGAACCAGACACAGTGGGGTCGGAGCCCCTGAGCAAAGCGCCTTGACCTTTTGTGGGTTCTCCGTGCGGGCTGGCTACTAAAGATATGAAGAAGGGACCAGATTCACGAGCAATAGAAGACCTGAACTTTAGTTTGAATTAGGGTGTTGTCAGACGATTAGCTTTTTTTTGGGCAGCAAATTAGAAATCTAGATTCACGGTATGAGAGGGTAGCTTTTAGTTTTTTCTTTTTTATCTTCTACACTGGCCAGACATCCCAACGACTTCCCCTCTGCTTTTTGGCTTTTGCGTTTTGAACTCTTTTGCTTTTCTTTGGATGCTGTAATAAGTATTTTTCGTTCGGTTTTGTGGCATTGGAACTTTGTCGGATTCACGTATCGGACTCCAACAGCAGACGCACGAGCAAGGACTTTCACGTTTTTCCTTTCTATCGTTACTTGTCATCGTTTCAGGATTCTTTTGATTGTTTTGGTGGATGAAATCAATTAACATCGGCGCAAGACTGATCATAATGAGAAGCGGCTAATTCTCCTCGCTACCAAAGGTCGACCGTGAGGGACGCGGTCCATAACATCTGTGAGATCTAATCGAATCTTCATTATTTCTCATCCAATTATGTTGCTATTCGTACGAGCCGTTACCTGAATTAAGTGTTCATGCAGAGTGGGTATTGTATAATTAATTGATATCTGTGACAGTGCCCACCCTTCCCACTAAGGCGAACCAAAGAAGATTATGCTGGACTGCTATCCAACTTCTCGCCAGAAGATAGACTAACGGTGCAGTTCAACACGATCTAAAACGTTCCGAGAGAATAAAAGCGCGCTCAAACAAGTCAAAATCGCAAAATAGCCAAACGAAAATCAAAAAACCGTCGATGAATAGTGGGTGCCATGTCATATAACTCAGAAGGACACATAAACAGGGTTAAACAGTGTTATGCACATACGTTTATAATTTATAAAACAAAAGGAAGATAATTGGATCAAAATACATTTAGGATTTTTCCAACTATCGAGGAGCTTTACAAAAGATATTAAAACTAGCTCAACTCGTGCTTCAAAATATCATAGTCCCCAAAAGTGGTTCCCTGTAAGGAAAATAAAGGAAACAGAAAGGGGTGAGCTTACGCTCAATGAGGTACCAATCATATAGGGATAAAATCATGGCCTTTCATGTTAACCAGTCAGATACATATACCAGATATAAAGGAAAGCAGTTAAACACAGTGATTAAAAGGGAAAGGATACAGGTGGCTCTCAAGAGTCAGATTTTCATTTGCAGTACTTGATCCGAACCCGTTGACTCTCCGTCAACATACATAGAACCAACATATCCGTAGACCCCACTTTACACCAATTTCCGTCCACCAAACATACCCCTACCGGGCCCGAACGCCGAACAGAACAGAAGTGGTAATACTCGAGTATACCGGAATTAAGGGTCTCAATACCCAAAGATTCCTGAAACAGACTACCGTGGTTCGTTATCTAATCGACCAGTCCCTTGCCGGCCCGACTTGAGTAACTAGCCACAGGTGTTGAGCTCAGAGGTCACAGAAGGGTCGTTGGATACCAGCCTCCAAACGACGTCCGAACAGATTCAGATACAGTTAACAGATTAACAGTAAATAGGCATATGGACAGACAAGAGAACGAGTGTGATAAAGTACACTCTCGTCTCAAACAGAATAAACAGATAGTGCAGTCATTTAAATCACAGATTGCAGGGCAGAACTCAAGTTAAGTAACAAATGAGGGGAGTGGTACACTCACCGGTTCAAGTATAGATACTTCAAAAGTTTTCACTTCAGATTGGCTTTAATCGCCAAGAAACCCTAAAATCATCAAAGTAAACCAATTGAAGGTTTCACATCCAAAATCGAGTAAACGGAATGCACAAGTGAGGCTCGACTACATGTCGTACGTCTTTCCATGTTAAGTACTAGTATAAAAGAATAAAATATGACTTTTGAGCCAAAAGATAACAGTTGGTCCTAGGGTTACAAACAACCCCCAAAACCCTTCATTTGTACTAAGATCAACTCAATTGAAGGAATCGCGTAGCGCTAAAATTTTGGGCAGCATGCCCTCTGTATTTACCTATTTTTCCAACCACTTATGACTTCATTATTTTTCTCAATCAATCCCAAAGTCATACGCAATATAAATTCATCACAACAGCCGTTCAATAGGCTCAAAGTCATTCAAGTACAAAATTTAGTTAGGAAAATGACCGGAAATGAAAGTTAAGCCCTAAAACCCAAAAATAGTTTTGATGTCGTTTAACGTATTGGACACAACCGACACTACAATTATTGGATGGAGGTGCAATATACACCGTTTCGAAGCTAACAGAAAGGGATACAATGTTGAAGAAGACCACTCAGTCCAGTTTACAATGTATATGGGTCAAAAGTTCAATGTACCAAACCAGAACCGTATAAATAGGTTAACGAACCGCATTCTGGTTAAATAACCATAATTCAGGCTACCAAAGTCCAATTCAAGTGATTTCAAAGCCATCCGAAAGCTAAGATACCAGGTTATATTTCGTAAGAAGACATCAACAACCAAATCAGTAGTATTCCCAATCAAATTAACCAATTACCAAAGCTGATTACCAGGTTCGGACAGAAACAGGGTAGCAGGGGTATTTCAGTCTTTTCACAGGTTACGTTGTTCCGATTGGCCTGAAATTTTGCAGGAATCTATAAAATATCATTCCCTACAACTTTCATGTTTTAACCCAAGGCTAATTCGGCCTCTAACTAGGGAAAACAGTACCGGGCAGAATGGGTTCAATTGCAACCCTAATTTCTGAAATTTCCTTTCAAAGCGGAAATTTTCCGCAAATAACCAGAATTTACACCCTAAGACTTCATTCTAAACCATTCCCAACCATCATCCATGGCCACACAATATTAATCATATGAAAACAGAAAAATCATGAATAAATATAAAACTTCACCAATTTCTACCAAAAATCATGAAACAACACCTAATATCATCACTTCATCTCACATAAGTCACTAATTACACATTATTGAGAAGAAAAGAGAGGTTCCTTAGCTACTCACCTTATCAACCAAAGAAAGGAGACAGCTTAGCACCTTAGTCTTCCAAACCACTTCACTAATCACCTTACAATCACTAAACTAAGGGTTTTTATGGAGAAAATTCAAGATTAATCGGTTGGTTTGTTGGATTGAGCAAGATTGGAGCAAGAAATTGGAGAGCTTTTTCCTTCCTTTTCTCTTGAAGATGTTCGGCCATAAGGATGAAGAAAATGATGAATTGTTGGTCAATTTTGGTTAATTGGTAAAGGTAAGTAAGATGGTCAAAGTCAAGCATAAACCACAAGGTGACACTTGTCACCCTTATTTAAGGCAACTCTATCCTTTTGTCTCTCCAATGATAATCATTCTAGGTAACTTCTAATTATCTCTTCACACCTGATAAATTAAACCCGATATACACAACTTAACCTAATTGGCCGAATTTTACCGAACTTTCCGCACTAACGGGTCCCACATCCGGTATACGCTCTTAATTTCTCAAAAACTAACCGATACTAGAAAAATCATTTAAAAACTATATTTACTCATAAAATTTATTTTTAAAATTTTTCGAATAAAGAAAATGTGGAAAAACATGCAATTAAAAGAAAATAAAACCTAGAAATTAAGAAAATTACGGGTTCTCACAATATCAACGGCCGGGTATTTGATTTAATTTAATAGCCTACTGTCACATTAACTAAATTGAATCCGTAATTGTTCGTTTAGTTGATACCTAGTGGCAATCACCATAATTGGCTTTATGTTGGGGAAACGTAAGATCTAAGTTAAATAAACCCTCTTAGCGTGTTTATTGGTTAGGGTTGGATTCTTCTAACTTTAATGCAATTGGATAATTAAATTCATACGGTCATACCTAGGGTTGTTATCTGGTTAGAGAAGCAGTCAATGGTAGTACCTTGGCTGTAAAAAAAGTAAGGAAAAACTGGTTGTCAGAGCTTATTGATAGCTATAACCAACCTGGTGACGAATGAACGAAATATCTTTGCATCGATGATCATATAATTGGACCGTGCCTGAGCAGTTGATCCTTTGGGTAGAATTTTATTAATTGCTATTTTTAGTAAATTGAACTTGTAGAGTTAGCTCTTGAATTTTATTTATTTCATTTTTACTTTCATCCCATTAATTATCCCCCATATTTTATTCTATTGACTTGGGAAGAAACAAGTTCCTACCCGTTCCCTGTGGAATCGACCCTACTTGCCATTGTATGCAAATTTAATATTTTTATAGACAATTCCGGTATATCGGATCAAGCAAACTCTTCGGGAACAGGGTGAATCAAGTAACCCATTGTACACCTAGAGTCCCTGCTCCAGTACTCGGATTTATTCTATAATTAATTGTGGTGGTAATTAGGACTTTTTAGTAATTATTATTGCACAGGCTCGACACCTGTCAATTTTTTGCGGCGTTTCCGGGGAACGGTGTTTTGGTTAATTTTGTTTCTTTCGAAGTTATTATTATTTTTTTTTGAATTTGTCTGGCATTTTTCTAGTTTATGCCTCGTTCTTCTCGTACAGGTGAATTGATTTTCGATCCGGAAGTAGAGAAGACTGCGCGCCGAACTAGGAAAGAGACTAGACAGTTCAGAGAGGAGCAATCTAGCACTGCATCTCAGGGACTGGATCCTGAGATTGAGT
>NC_040040.1:43752429-43786723 GCF_003713205.1 Coffea eugenioides
ATCTCACACGCGGTGCAGTGGACCGAGGAGAGGTTGCGGCAATGCGAGTTCGAGTTTCAACTGCGATGCGATGAAGTTTCGAGGACCGAGCTCGGGGAAGCTAGGACGGCATTTACATGGGCCTTGGCTGTAGAAGGTGAGTTATGGAGATTGAAGTCGGCTATAAAGTGGATTCAGGTGGGGGATGCCAATACTCATTTTTTCCATTCAATGGTCAAGCAGAAGCGAAGTGTTAATTTTATCTCCCGTATCAAAGGGGAGAGGGGTCAGTGGATTGAAGATGAGTTGGGAATTAAGGATTCAGTTGCCCAGTTTTGCTCCAAACTCTTTTCTTCAGAGCGGGAGGGTAGGACGGCCCCGATTCTAGACTTCTCAGTACTTGGGGTGACTCTGGCAAAGAATGAGATGATGGAGAAATTGCCGACGCTGGAGGAATTAAGAGAAGTCATTTTTGCTCTTTCACCTGAGAGCGCTCTGGGGCCGGATGGCTTTGGGGTCGGTTTCTACCAACAGTGTTGGGAGATTATTAGCAGGGATCTGCTGCAGGCTGTGCACGATTTTTTTAAAGGGGGTGTATTACCAAAGTGCTTCTCCAGCACTCTCATAGTTCTTATTCTGAAGGTCCCTGGGGCGTCCCAATGGCAGGAATTCCGTCCCATTAGTCTCTGTAATACGAGCTCAAAGATTATCTCCAAAATTCTGGCCAACGGCATAAATCGACTGCTGCCTAGGTTGATATCGCCTTGGCAGACGGGTTTTGTGCCAGGAACGGGTATTGTGGATAATATTTTGCTAGCCCAAGAAATGGTGTTGGAGCTCGATAGGAAATTAACCTCCCCGAACTTGATACTCAACTTGGATATGGAGAAGGCGTACGATTGGGTGGAATGGAGCTTTTTAATTTTTATGTTGCGGCAATTTGGCTTTCATGAATGGGTGGTGGACTTAATCTTTCGTACGTTATCGAATAACTGGTTTTCGATTTTGATCAATGGTTCTCCGGCAGGGTTCTTTAGGTCTTCAAGGGGTGTTAAACAAGGTGACCCGTTATCTCCAACATTATTCCTACTAGTGGCTGAATTCTTAGGCTGGGGTTGCATCACCTCTTCTCTCAGGCGGAGGGTTATTTTTATGTGTCGGCAGGGTAAAAAATTCCCTACCTAGCCTTCGCGGATGACATTCTGATCTTTACAAGGTGCTCAGAAACAGGTCTGGATGCTCTGAAGATTTTTCTTGAGAATTACCAGGCCTGTTTGGGGCAAAAGGTTAACTCGTCGAAAAGCTCCTTCATTCTGTCGCCCCAGGCATCAGAGGAGCAATGTGCATGGGAGAGCTCTAAACTACAGTTCTCACGTCAAGACTTGCCGTTCACTTATCTTGGGGCTCCCATTTCTAGGGGAAGGAACACCTGCTCGTTATTCGACAATGTCGTTTCCCGTATACGCGAGCGTGTGTTCCATTGAAGTTCGAGATTGTTGTCTTCAGGGGGGAAGTTGGTGCTGCTTTGACACGTCCTCACGATGATTCCATTGTATATACTGTAGGTGCTACACCCCCCAAAAGCGGTATTTATGAGGCTAGTAAGGATCTATAATTCATTTCTATGGGACAAGTCATCTGAGTCACGGAGTATTCACTGGGTGGCCTGGGAGAAGTTGTGTTACCCCCAAGAGAAGGGAGGGTTAGGGTTTCGATCCCTTGCGGATATGTGCTCGACTTTTGACTGCAAACTATGGTAGAACTTGAAGAAAAATGATTCGGTTTGGCAGACTTCATGCTGGCTAAGTATGTCAAGGGGACGCACCCCTCTAGGGTCCAAGTGAGTCGACCCTCCACGCTGTGGAGACGGTTGGAAAGATTTAGGGAGACAGTGGAAGGGCGTATTCGGTGGTGTGTGGGTAAGGGGTTTATCGACTTTTGGTATGATCGGTGGCTCGCCGACCTGCCAATTGCAGATATGGTTCCTGTCTCGAATCCTCCGCATATGGTGCTAGCGAAATTTTTTGATAACGTAAATTGGAAGGCAGAGCGGTTGAGGGAATGGGTGCCGAAGGAGCTAGTATGGCAAATTCTCGAGGTTCGCTTTTATCCGGACCAGGAGGACTGCATGGTTTGGGTAGGTTCGGCTGCAGGGGATTTTTCAATCAAGGCTGCGTGGGAGGCCATTAGACAGAAACGTAGCACCTCACGTGTGGATACTTTTGTTTGGAATAATACGGTCCCTATTAAGATTTCTTTCTTCGTCTGGAAGCTACTTCAGGGATGGGTGCCCTTGGAGATGGTCTTGAAGAGGAGAGGCTTCTACCTGGGCTCGCGTTGTTCCTACTGTCGCACGGTGGAGGAATCCATTTTACATGTGTTTGTGACTGGTCCGGTGGCGCAGGAGGTTTGGGGACATTTTTGGAGACGATTCTGGATTTTGAACTGCCCGACCTCATCGGTCTCAGCAACACTATCTCGTGGTTTTACTCGACTTCTCTGGTGGTATTTGGTCATATTCGCACAATTATCCCTCTACTCGTGTTATGGTTCTTATGGAAGAGGAGGAATAAAGAAAGGCATGAAGGACTTTCTGGTCAGGCTCGAGAGGTTGTTTTCATGGTTGAGCAGTTTATCGACCAGCTGGGGAGGGCTAGGATGCTATCAGGGGCCGCCTTTAGGGGGGACCTGGAGGATCCCTGGTCTCGGTGGACGGTCTCTGGGAAACTGAAGTGCAGAGTGATGACAGTCTCTTGGAGGAGACCCCCGTCGCAGTGGCTCACGCTCAATACAGACGCCAGTGTCAGCCACGGCCGGGCTTACGGGAGAGGTTTGGTGTGCGACTCTAATGGCAGGCTAATCTTCGTTTTCTACAAGGAGTTTTGTGAGTTGGATGTACTATCGGCAGAGAGCTCCTCACTGTTGTATGGACTCCAGCGGTGCTCGGAAGGATTCACGGGATGTCTACTGGTGCAGGTGGACTTGGAAAGTCTAGTTCGATTGCTCAAGTCATCAGCTATAGCCAAGTGGCCGCTCTGCAACACGATCAGGAGCATATGAGCATTGCTTCTCCGCTTTTCGGCCTCGGTCCAGCATATATATAGGGAGGCGAATTCCTCTGCCGATATGCTATCTAAGCTGAGGCTTCCATCGGAGTTATTTTGTACCTTGCAATACCAACTTCCAGGGAGGATTCGGGCGGCTCTGAGTCTGGATTGTCAAGAGTTTTGCTATGTACGCATGCAGGTGGACAAAGGGTAGTCGTGTAGTGATGGGGGGCGAACGGTTTGTATACTCGAACTTATTGTAATTGCTGGTTATGAATAAAGGAAAGGGCTAGCATCCCCACCCGTCGCGGGTTTTGCCAAAAAAAAATAAAAAATAAAAAAAAAGTTCTTTGGAAATAGTAAACTTTTCATCATATAAAGTATTAAATTAGTCCATTGCATGTGTTATTTTGTGCATATATATTTATATAAATTATTTTTAAAAAAATTTTTCCTTTAAACACTGAAAACAATGTGCACTTTAAGTGTTATGGGGACTTCAAATTATATGATGATATATGATGGGGACTTCAAATTATATGATGATATACGATTTATTTTATGTTGGAGATGTATGGACTTGTTATTAGAAATGTGATTGTGGTTTGAAGTTATTGAAAATTGAGTTTGCTAGTGGGGAGTTTCGCCCATTTATAATGGGAGACTCTGCCAAAATTTTTTGAAAATCTTGTCCAAAATTACAAAATTGCCCCACATTTTTTCAAAATATTTCAATTTGGTCCAATAGGGAGTAAGTTCCATACCATTAGTGATTCAAATTCTCTTATTTTGAAGTAAATATATGTACCTAGAAAAATTCATTCCAAAATTAACTTGGAAATAACTATTATGTGATTAAGATTTTGCTTTTAGAAAATTATATCTTATAAAGTGGAGGAATTTATGCTTAAAAATTGCAATGTTTAATGAAATTTCTTTTTGTTGCTTGATTTTACAAAGTTGAGTGATAAATGTGGTCATTAATGTACTCTTCTTATGATTATGAATTTGTTGAGAGGGAGGTGTTTGTTTGGTAGAAAATAAGGGAGAAAAGGCAAAAAAAGAGAAAAAGGAAAGAAGAAAAGAATAAGAGCGGTCTACTTCAATGATTCTTGTACTTAGTAATTGGGAGTTCTCATCTAAAAATTTCAATTTTCATGCAAAACAGTACTTGAATTAAGAGTATGCATAACAACTTAACTATGCAAAGTGTTGAGTAATCGGGAATGTTCATTTAAAAATGCCAATCTTCACATCAAAAGGCACTTTTACAAGTTAAGTAAGTATTTGTTAAGCATATGAATAATTCTCTCTTTGAATTTGAGAAAAAGATGATCATGGGATTAGGAAGTTATTTATTGACTATATGATTCACTTGTTTGTGAAATTGTGATTGGAGGAGAAATTGAGTTGAACTTATTGAAATCATGGTATACTATCTCTCATTTACTTAATATTATGAGTACTTGAGGAAGAATGAATGATTACATAATAGTTATTTACTTAAGTTTTGAGGAATTGAATTTCAAGGTTGCATGCATGTTATTTCAAACTTTTGGATCATTGATGACTTGTATTTTTTATTGCTCGAGGACAACCAGTGATTCAAATATGGGGAATTTGAAGAGTGTTTATTTTACTTATTTTTAGTGTGTTTTATTACTTAACTTCTGGTGTGTTTTTAGGATAAAAGGATGAAAATTGGCTCCTTTATACAATTGTTTCTTCAAGTTGTTAATTTAGCTACAATTTGCATTTGAACAAATTAATGTACAAGATTGTTTGGTTCTTGTAGGTTTTGGTATTTCAGAGATTGATTTGAATCAAGTGAAGTTGAAGAAATGCATTAGAGGAGATTTGGAGATGATTTGGTCTTGAAATCAGGTTAAACTTGAAGAAAATTCAGAATCAAGAACCTCAATGAGGAAAACATGGAACATGCCTCATATAGATCTCATTCTAAGTTCCAAATTCAACAGTTTGAGGAAAGACATGAATCTGAAATGAGAGCCATACCTCATGGATCTCTGAAGCTTGTGTTTCAACTTCATAAGAAGTAGGGGAATCGATCTGTGAGGTGCATATCGCAGATCCAGGTCACGGATCTCTGTTGTGGCTATGCAAATTTCTTTGTAACTTGTAGACTTTTAACACAACTTTTCAGCTTATTTTCCAGCACAAATTTCGGATGCCTTCTGCACATGTCTTGAAGAAGCAATTTTGTTCCTATGTCATGAAGCAAATTAGTTAAGGTTTCTCTTCTATAAATACATAGTATTAGGAATTCAAGAGGAGACTCAGAGAAAATTTTGTAAGGTTGGAGGCTTTTTTGAGAAGAGCCTTGAGAGTGGCAGTTGAGTAGAAGAAACTTTTATTCTTGGGAAAGTGATGAACAAGTGTAAAAGGAAACTTGAGGAATTTTATTTCAAGATATTGAACAAGATTTCTTCATCCTTGCTCTTTACATTCTTGTGTTCATTGATGCCTTATTACATGAGTTTATTGTGCTTAAACGTATTTAACTTTATGTCTAGCTAAACTATTTTCTCCTTGGGTGAAGATGAACTTGCTTTTATCATGATATGAAGTAATTTTGATTGATTTTTTCTATCTTATGAATTTTTTAGTTCATGAATTTATGCTCATATTTGTAGTTGCTTGATCACCAATTATGAATCATTTAATCATTTGTTGAGCATTGAAGATTTCCATACAAGTGTAGACCGATATTCATGGAGCCTGAAGAACATGTTCACATTGTGTAGGAGATGTATTTAGGTGGATCTAAACTAAACTACATAGATCTTCATAAACTAATATCAAATAATCGTGAAAGCATTAATCAAATAAAATTGGACAATATATCCTTAACAAGTCATGAGTTAATGGCCTAAATCAATTGGATTATTTCTTAATCTTAAATAACAAGGGATTTGTAAACCCTAGGAAGTTCTTCTACTAAATTCTCCATTGTCAATTTCATTGTTTCTATTAATTTAATTGGTATTTTTGCTTTTACTTGATTTCTTGGTTGTTTAGATAATAGAGCGAGTTTAAAAAGCTATAGTAATTACCCAATATCTTAGGGGTCAACCCTAATTATCATTACACTCATTGTCCTTTATACTTGCAAAATATAGAGTAATTGGATTTAATTGAATTGATAATTAGGAATTTTAACTTGAAAGCCTAACTCACGTCAGGAATACTGCTTTCTTGCATAGAATTTTAAGGGGACATGCTACCAAGAATATGTACTATGTTTAGTTACAAATTAAGGAAATAGTGTGACTCAATATGATTAGGTGAAAGAGGTTCCAATTTAGTATTATAATACTCATTTTAGTAAGTTGTATCCTTTAATCCTAACAAAGTAAGCAAATTTAAACAACTACTCTCTTATTCTCTCTCAAAAGAACATCAACAAATGTTACAAATTCCATTGATAGATGATGAGGTCAAGCAACCCAGTTTTAGAATAAAAAATGGAAAGTACTTGGCTGAAATGGGTTTACTGTTGAAATTTTCAAAGGTAGTTGGGAATTAGTTGGTCAAGAAGTTATTGACGCATTGAAATTTTTTTAAATAGAATTATATATTTTATCC
This sequence comes from Coffea eugenioides, assembly GCF_003713205.1. Lineage (NCBI taxonomy): Eukaryota > Viridiplantae > Streptophyta > Magnoliopsida > Gentianales > Rubiaceae > Coffea > Coffea eugenioides. The sequence goes on from NC_040040.1 coordinate 43,759,062, forward strand.
CCTCAACAGTACTTCTTTGACATTGATTCCAAAGGTAGAGGATGCTCTACAGATGAAACGCTATAGGCCTATATCTTATTATAATGCACTTTATAAATGTGTTGTTGCTATGCAAACTACTAGACTAAGGAGAGTACTACCTAAGTTTTTGCCACTTAAAGTGCATTTGTGAAGGGTAAACAATATCTTGTTAATGCATGAGTTGGCGCAAGGGTACTACAGAAGTGGGGGCAAACCAAGGGTTGTGATTAAAGTGGATCCAATGAAAGCCTATTGATCGACAATTTCCTGTAAACGCATAAGGTCGAACATAGTAATAAATCACCTGGAGTAGTCCAGGGGTCATACCCATAGGGACGGATTAACTTCCTACTTTAATTTTCGAGTATAAAAGATTGAATCTATAAAGAATTTATATTATCAATGAAAAGCTAGTGGTTGATTTAATTAAACTAATAAGGAGTGAGAAAACAATAGTTGTGCAAGTTTAGGGTTCAGGTTTTAATCAAGAGTTCGAATTAATTCCCCAATTATTTTTCTTGTCAAGTTATGAACGCATCACACAATTGTATTCTAGATCATTTCTCGATATATCTAACATGTGCTCAATTAACTTTTATGTCTTTCTCGAGATGACAAATGTTAACTAAACCCTTGAAGAGCCTAGGTGATATCTATGCGTCATACAAATCGTAACCTATTCTCGTGATTATATTAAATATAATTATCTATCTAGTGCACGGTTGTATCTCATTTCTCAATTCAATACAAACCCAAAAGTCATGTTCATGGTGATCAAGCATAAACATGCAATTAAGAGCTAGATAGATAAATCATGGCAAAAAACAAGAATTACAATTGAAAGAATAAATCAAATCTCCTTCATAAAAACCCTAACCTTAGAAAAAATTTAATGCAACATGATGAAAGAATTAAACCATGAATTCAAGAAGTAATACAAAGGAAAATAGTTGAGGACAAGGAACTTCTCAGTGCTTTACTCCAACTTCTCCCTTGTGCTCCTTGTCCCTCTTTTCTCATGCTTGGTCTTAATCTCCAAGAAAAGCTATGGGAAAAGATGAAAGAATATGTTGCCCTGGGTAAAACTAATGTTTTTCCTCCTTAAAACGACCAAAACATCTCCTATTTATAGCTATTGCACGATGCCATCGAATGCTCCTCAGAATAGGTTTCTTATTGCAGATGAAAAGCATGCGCGACTGATATCCGACGAAGACTGGCGCCGGTCATTGAGTTTCAATAGTGATATCTAGCTTTTGGTGATGTCCAACACCGGTCATTGATGCAATTTTCAGAAATTCTTCTATTGTCCCTCCAAATTTGAATTCTTCTCATCTTTTCCACCCAATTCCTACAATTACTCAACTCAATCCCTGTGACATCAATATAACCTCAACTAAGCAGCTTTTCGTCCAATTTAAATACATAGAGCATGAATATGACTCAAGAATACCTAATAAATTCTTATAATCTTCTCTCTATCACTTATGATACTGTTGGCGGGGAATTCTTATTTGCTGCTAAGCATACAATAGGACTTCTTGATCAATTTGTGAAGTGGATTGTGATGAATATAACTACAGTTTAGTTCTCTATTAAAATGAATAATATACTAACTGATTCTTTCCTTATGAAAGATGACTCAAGTAGGGAGATCCTCTCTCTTCCTACTTCTTTATTATAGCTATGGAGGTCTTCTCAGCCATTCTTCAGTGGAATATGATTCAACATTTGATTTTCATCCCAAATGTGTAGGGTTGCAGCTGTCTCATGTTGTATTTGCTGATGATTGATTTCTAATCTCAACAGCTACTAATAAATCTTTCAAAATTCTTAAATAAACTATTGTTGAATTTGAAGATCTATCTGGACTCGAGCCAAATTTTAGTAAGAGTCGTTTCTACTTATTTCGTGTGGGGTATGAGGAAAATGAGCAATTATGGAGTATAAGGGAGATGTCACAAGGTGTGCTACTTGTGAAATACTTGGAGCTTTAATTGACTTTTAATAAGTTGAGCTACAAAGATTATCAACTAGCGTTCATCAAGATTTAACAAAAGATTTATGATTGGACACCTGAAAAGTTGAGCTATCGGAAAAGTGCAACTTATACAGTCTATACTAAATGGAATTTACTTATACTGAATTAATGTCTTTATTTGGCCAAAAGTAGTGATTAAAAGATCAACGGTCTACTTGTGTCCTTTCTATGGATAGGCAAAGTGAGAACCAAATATGTTGCTAAAATGGAATGATAAGACGTTTGTAAACCCAAGTAGCATAGGGCCCTAAGAATATATAATAGTTTCCATTGAAATCAATGTTTGATTTTAAAATTTATTTGGAATCTCTACAGGAAGAAAGACTCTTTTTGGGTCAAATGGTTTCATTCTGTTATATTGAAGGATCAAAACTTGTGGACAATGACATTCAATTGAAGATGGCAGCATCACTTTTATCTTTTGGTATCACAATTGGCATCCACAAGGACCTTTGTATTTGAAATAGTCTAAATCTTTACTAAAGAGTTAGGCCTATATCATTTTTCTATAGTTATGACTTGGAGATAAATGGATGCTGGGCTTGGCCAAAAAGAATGATATTTAATTCTTTGATATACAAGTTTCAACAAGTCACTCCTAGTTGTATGCTATAATAGGTACATAGATAAGATCATATTAAATAGAATGGCTCTACCTCTAATGAATTTTTGTAACGCTAGCAATGCAAAAAATTTATCAACAAAAAGCAAAGTAGAATGGTTTCAATTGGTATGGGGCACAGGCTCCATTCCAAAGTTGATGACTAAGGATAGCTTCTACAATAGGGAATTGCAAAATCTTATCTAGTTGTATGCTATGTGATCTAGTAGATGAAACCTTGAAGCATTTATCTTTTGATAGTGTATTTTCTTGATGTGTATTAGGATAAAAGGTGCAGAAACTAATTTTTTTTTTTTTATATATATACAGAGAGCCTTTACCATGGAGTCATGAAATGTGATAATGGTGCAATCACTCTGATGAGGAGTCCTTTGGTGCCAAACTCAAAAAATTAGTGCTATCTCTAATTGTGTGGTATTTATGTAAGAGAGAAATAGGAGAGCGTTTCAACATTGTGCTATAAGTACTATTAAGATGAATCGTAATATTGGAAAAGTCATTCAGTTTTATGTGGTATTATGGCCCAAAGCGCCACGCACTTAGGAGAATTGGCAGCTAGTATTGGAGTAGGGATTACCTTAGGAATGCTTACTTGATTTAGTCATCCAGTTGTAATAGCTCTCCTTTTCTGCTATAATATTCAAATAGAATTTCTATGTTTTGAGTTTTGAGATTTTAATCAATAGCTTCGGGTATCTAGAATTGTCTCCTTAATTTTCATTTTATTTCAGATTGGGGATTTGGTAGAATTTCAAATTAGAGACTCAACACATACACAATAGATTATTGAAGATTTGATTGTTTTGTTGTGTATAATTGATTTAAATACATTTGATAGAAATTCTTTTGTTATTGGAAGAGTTCAATTGTAATTTGATATAACATTTGACTACTTATAATTTGTAATCAATATATGAGTAAAAAAAGAATTTCTGGATTGTAAAACGTGATATTTTAGCGTATTTGTCCATTATATCAATGTTGCATCCATGTTTGAGGTGGAGTTTTTTGCTATGGGAAAATTAAATAGATAAAGAAGGAAGAAATAGAGATAGAATAGCATTCATAACACCTTATATAATTGCATTTACATGACAAACTCACTTGTAAGTTTTATTTATGCTTTCCATATTTTCTCCTAGAAATTATAACCACATATTACTTCTATTAAAGAATAGAAATGACATTCATTGATTCTCAAACAAATATTGTAGACTATATATTTGAAATAACTTGCTTCCTAGATTTTGCATAAGCATGAATACGCCATATGATTTTTTTTCAATATATGAGGGGAAAGATAATCGGCTGCTGAGGTTGACAATTTTTTAGCAGGAATAAGAATCTGTGTCTTTCCTGAGGCAATCCTCATCTCGGCAACATTATTGTAGAACATATTCATAGTTGTGGCTACAAAAACATCACTATGCATGCAAAGGTAGAAGTCGATGAACTTTTCATACTCAAAATTTCCCGAATCAAGGTATCTTGCCTTGAGATCAATAGGCATTACTGCATCCTGTTGTACAATTCAAGATAGTTAGTATTAACTACAAGATCAAAGTAAGTGAAAGGACAGCTAGATATACCAAGTGGTTGATGTTATATAAGAGATACATGATATATGAGCTTGCATTGCAATTTGTGCTTAAGAGAAGAACTAGGAAAGGAAAATTTTCAGTATACTTCTTTACCTCTTCCTATTGTGGCCACGTTTATGTTCTTCTAATTGGTATATGTTGCATATCTATGAACTTGTATTATGTATGTTAGTATGTCCTTTTGCGTGCAGATATATATGTAAACGTATATGCATGTGCGCACACAGAGACACAATTACTTATTTATTTACTAGTTATAGATATTTATTTACCATCATTGATTGAACTTGAATGTATTTCTAATAAATAAAATTATTCATAAGCAGCTTTACTCAGTAGCATCAAATTATCCACAAAATAAAGAGATGGCAATAAGGACATTTGCTAACAAATCAATTCTTATGGTATTGAAATTTAGTTTGTTTGGTATATTTGTTTAAGGTAAATATTACATGACCCACGATCAGAATTTCATCTTTTGAACATTTGTACCTAACCTTACAACTTTGATATTTATACTTTTTTCTTTAAAGTCATTTAAAAATACTTGGTCATATATCTTCATTTAAGTGCAAATAAATAAGAAAACCTCTTGGTTTAAAACTTCTATTACTTTCACTTAAGTTTTGCATCATGTGCTGACGTTTCATCTAGTTTATTAATGTTATCTAAAAGTTTCTTTACAATGTCAAAATTACTGTTATAAATTAGGTAAGAAATGAGTATTTTTGTAGTTGAAGTTGCAACAATCACACTAATATTGTTTGCCAATGCTTAAAGGGTGGGTTTCAATATAAAACATTAAAATTGAAAAGGAAGTCCTTATCTGTAAATTTAGATCTAGTGGAATAATCATCAAATCATCTTGTTTCCGGCTAATATATACAAAGAAACCTTCCAACAGTCAAAAAGATGTATCTGTATTCAGTTTATACTCTTTGGACAAAACTAAGAAATAACCCCTCACATCTTAATCCATAAAAAAGATTTCTTTTAAAATTGAACAATTCTATCAAATCGAGTATGATTTTGTGTGTAATAGCATCTACAGTGTCAGGAATATGAATGAATTGGATTAGTAATACGTTGGAGGCTAAATTATTGTTTTGAAATAGAAGACATTCAATGTTTCATTATGCGAACTAAAGAAATAAAAGGTGCATCAATAATACCTGAGAGTATAATAACATCAAATTTATGAGGAAAAACGTCATATTCAGCAATGAGATTTCCAGGTATATAGCAAGGAAACAGAGCTATAGAACTATTGTGTTTTTGAAGACCATCCTATAAATAAATTATTTTTGTAACTTTATATCTAATTAAATAATCTTGTTACAATATATGAGCAAGCTTAATATGGTTGGTAAATATAATTATGACACAATTGTTGTCCAATGACTACACATTGAGAGGAGAATTCAATTCATTGCTACTAGAAAGTTTGTTTTACTGTATGAGTTAATGAAATTGCAAGCAATTTCACAAAATATAAGTATAGAATAAGAAGACAATGAGATAACTCTACATCATGCTTTCAACTACTGAAATCAAGATTTTATGGTTTCAATAGTAACTTGCTTGAGTATGAAGATGTTACCTTGGTAAAGGTATTTGGGAAATATTTTCTCAATGGTTGGAGACTTTCATGCCATTCAGTTTGAGTTAAATAGACAGTTGTGCCTTTTCGAAAACCAATCTTCTCCAAGAATTGACCAATCTCTTCAGCACCATAACAATATTCTTTACTTGTAGTATCATTTCTTTGGCAACTTAACTTATTTTTGAATTCCTCAACCTTCACGTCCACAGTGATAAACTTGCCTGCAGAGGATTTCCAACTTAAGAATCGTAGTGTTCTAACCATTGAGTCCACCAATTCCTTTAATTGTGGCTGTAGATCTAGACTTCCAAACATTGCCACGCATCCATAAGGGTTCAAGTAATCACCAATTTCTTTTGCCTTTGTCAAGTTTGAAGATTGATATTGACTTGTGAGTCTCACTTGTTTTTTCTTCTTAAGTATAGGTTCAATGTGTGCACTAATGAATTTTTCCGTAACCCTTTCAGGAACCTTCACAATAATGACCTTTTCTCCTACTTGTTGATTAATAGGGTCCTTAACTACTTGGACGACACCATCTAAGCTTGTTGTAAACTTCTGAGGGTCATAAATTTCTCCAAATATCCTGAAATGATTTAATATATGAGCTTAGAGAGATTTCTGGATAAAGGATGAAGAATAATAGGAAAGAAAAATGTAACGATAGAGGCAATAAATTAACTAATAATTCTCATAATATCAAGAAATCAAATATTAATCTGGTTGAAACAAACATTAATACATGTATTTGAAAAATTAAGGGTTAATTTCCTTTTAATCCTTCAAAGTGATAAATGATCCCTTACATTGAATATGTTACAATTCACTCCTGCAGAGTAAGAAATTTGACTCATTCGATATTTAAACCAATACTGTAATTATATAACATCTCATCCAATAAATAGGACTCAATTGCAAATTAAGAACATGTCTAAAAGTTTTTTTTTATTATTTTGGATGTTATACTACTTTAATTTTTCTATTTTCTTTATTCTTTGTCTTCCATTTATTCTCCATACCTATTCTCCCTAATAGATCAATTGCTCCTTGTACAAAAGTTTTTACCCACTCTTATTGACTGAGGTGTAGGAGCTACTATTAAAGTAAATGTTCGAGAAAGGTTCACGGCCAACGTGGCCCAAGTTTTGAATTTGGAAAAACATATGGTCCATATAGCATCATGTACATCATTTTCAACCTTATATATGGGCCTTGGAAAATAGCACCATTAATAGACAAAGGGCGTGAAATGATTTATAGCATTACGCCAATGATCTTTGTAATATGTTTAATAAAATGTAAACTACATTGGAATGGTTGCACTGAAAACTATTTATGCCCTCATTTTCAATCTAACTTTTGCCCTCAATCAACTAAATCTCTTACATACCGCTAATCGAAACTCCTACAATAACTTCCACTTCTCATACCACATGTCCTTCTTCAAACCCACCCTTACCCTTTCTAACCACGTTTTACAAATTCACTAAAGATTCCAAGATAGAGTTGGTATATAAACACTATATTGAGTTAAGTTGACTTTTAAGAGTAGATATTGGTTTTTCCAACTTATATAAGACTTATCTCATTATATATATATATATATATATATATATATATATATTCAATTTTACTTTTTAGGTAGCAATTGTTTGAATAGCTTTTAATTTTAGAGTTACATTTTTCCTTTCTTGTTTTTCCTTAATTTAGATGTTGCAGGCGTAAAAACTGGAATAAGGCTACCTTACGAGACTAAATGGATCTTTTCCACCAAAAAATAGTCAACAAGGTGAGAAAACTCTTTGCCTATTGTGCATCTCATAAGTTACTATTGTTGAAATTTTTTTTATTGTTTCTTTTTTCCTGTTTTTATATCTGTATTTGTTAAGTTTTGTTCAATGGTTTAGATAGCACTTACTTGTTTCTTCTTTTTGGTGTTAGATTTTCTCATGCATTAGTTAGATATTTTTGACTTGACACACTTGGTTTAAAAACATAAATTAACACAAATTTCTTAGTTTGGAAGATTAAATTGGAAATTTTTTTAATTTAAGGGGCTCAATTGAGATTTTGGACTACTTCAATGAACTAAAAGTGAATTAACTCAAGAATTAAATCATCATGAACTTTGATTAGTTTGCATACAATAATATAAGTTTTAAGAAGGGTAAAATCCTCAAAACTCTCCTATGATTTTGCGCAAAGTTAGAGCGTGCCTTATTGTTAACCGATATCAAAGTGAATCCCTTTATGATTTTGACCTACTGGACAAATGGATGAAAACCATTCAAATTGACAAAAAGATATAAAATATCTAAATTACCCTTTATTGTTTAATATTTTTCATTTTTTCTATGTCATCTTCTTGCTTTCTTTTCTTTTCTATCTTTTCTTTGCCTTTTTTTCCCTTGGTTTTCTAATGAAGTTTGGATGCTATGGTAGAATGGATGGTAGAAGCAGTGGTGTGACCCCCTCCTCTCCCTCATTCATCCTCCCTCCTCCCTCTTTCTCTTCCTTCTCTTCCCGCCTTCCCTTCCTTCCTCTCCCTCCCCCCAGTTGCCCTCTCCCCCTCTTCCAATCATGACAGATCTAAGGCTAGCGGATCTGAGATGGGAGAGGGACGGAGATGGTTGGGGGAAAGGAAAGGGAGGAGGAAGAAGGAGAAAGGAGGCAATAGGGGGAAGAGGAAGAGGGAGGTGAAGGAAGGAGAGAGAGACAGAGAGAGTGGGGGAAGGGGCAGTGGCAATACTAGGTGGTGGTGATGGGTGGTGGTGTGTGATGGATGGTGGTGGTGGGTGGAAGAAGAAAATGTAATAGGGTTTTTTTTAATAAGTTGTATTTGTGATTGTCTGTGTTTTTGGAGTTTTTTTTTTGAGATTATTTTTAGAGTTGTTACTATAGACTTTAGAAACAAAAATAGTTTTTGAAAAAGAAGTGTAATCCATATAGAGCTAAATTTGGTTTCCTAGAACAATGATATAATATCACTTTAATTTGAAAAGAATTGATAAACATGGATTTTGAGGCAAAAAAAAAATCAAGACTAGTTAGATTTTGCACTATCTTCTTCTAGTGGCGACAATAGAGATAACGATTGGGAGGAAGCAACAGTGATGGTAGAACAATGGTGATGATGATCCATTCAACCCCAACCCCTGATCTAGCCACCTATCAGTGATGGTTTAGATCTAGTAGAAGAAAAAAGAAAAGAAAAGATGACGTGGAGGATGTTGGTGGTCAACTAGTTATGGTGGAACAAAGTTGGCAGGAGTAAAGAAAGTTTAAAAAAAAAAAAAAGGAAAAGGTAGGGAAAGATAAGAAGATTTTATCCTTTAAAAAAAAAATTGTCCAGAATTCGAGCATTTCAAAACATTTTATACCTTGAATCCTAGGTATCCATAAGTATAGGATTTGTTTAGATATCGTCTTATTTGCCAAAAAGGTATTGGTTACATCAAATACTTTTTTAATTATTTTTTATCTCACATATATCACAATATAAAAAGTGATACAGTATTATTTAAAAAATATTTTTCAAATTATCTTTAATAGATGCTCATACATATGTGTCTCTGTGTCAATGTATTTTACACTATAGTTAACTTTTGGAAGTAAAATGACCATGTTAGATCAACTCTATACGTCTCCATTTTGCTAGGATTAATTTTTATTACATTTTTCACTTAAAAGTACTTTTAGAGTAATAGATTTAAATGTATACCACATGTAACAAAAAGAAAAGGATAACCCTTCTCTTTATACAATACCTACAAAAAAACATAGCTTGTAATTTTTTTCTTAATTTGATGTTACCAACTGTCGTATACATGATGTCGTAATTTGCTACATACATGGACATTCTTAATAATTACTTAGGAAGATTTGATTTTCAATCTTAGTAATCATCCATGCTTAAATATAACAAAAATAGATGCTTCAAAATATAGTTAATCATTACTGACCTCTTCTCGCTCACTTTGGCACCTTTTATGTCTGGAAGAACAAGTGTTGCTCCAAGATGCTTGGCTATCATAATTGCATTGGCAATCTAAGATTTACTCAAAAAAGTTATCAGGGGCTCAAAATGTGAAATTTTATTTAAGTGAAAAATCATAAACAGTTGATGTTACTAAACTCCACAGTAGATGAACAAATATGTCTAACTTATCTACGATTTAATCAATAGTATAAGCTTCTGAAAAACTACAAACTTTTTGTATATATAGGTCACTTGGAAGAGTTACCATCTCTAAAAGGCTTTCTTTTGTATGGAGACAAAAAAAATTAGATTAAATAATAGAAGAAAGGTAGATATATATTTTCCATATACTAAAAGACAGCAAATAACTAAAATTAAGGAAAATAAATCTTTGGGTGTAAGATACAAATAGGCCTGAGTTCACTTACTAAATGACAAGTATAGGCCTTGTACTAGCATTTCCATCTTGCTCATATTGTCAAAATATCTAGCATACATATTTGTCTATGTATGCCATACCTTTTGAGTGATGTGCTATGTGCATTACAAAATAAAGCCATGCTAGAATTATTGCACGAATCATAATGCTGTGCTGCATGTGTAGGATTAATCAAAGTGATATCTATAATTGAAATTTCATAAACAATTTTAAGCATTGAATTACTCTCTATCATGTTGAACAAAACCATTCAATTGCTCGATTACATTATTAATTCAGGATGGGCCAATACTATACTGATAAAAATACTATCACATCTTCAATTCTATTCTTAGGTTAACTTTACTAATTTAAGAAGAAAATCCATTTTGGCTAGAATTGAAAATGTGTGTAACTAGTTGTGCAACAACTTATTAGTGCTGATGTTATATAATCCACTATGTATTTATGTGTGTAATCCACTATGGTGACTTGCGACTAAAGTGTCAAACAAAGAAATAAAGCTTAAAGAGTATTACCCATCCAACAAATAGAAAAATGACAAGTGACATAAAAAAATATTTAAACATAAAATGAAGAATTCCATTGGGATAACTTTAAATTGAACTTGAACTTAAATGGGATTTTCAAAATAAGAAAACTTAAAAAATTAATAACTAATATATCTTCTATTTTGGGTACACAAACTTCTTACTAACAAAATCATACAAAATCACTTCATACATGACTTGGAGTAAATGAAGGTGAATGCAAAAGATATACCTGCAAAGCATGATATTCAGGACCTTTAGTGAGTGAAAGGGATATATAGCCATTTGTTTGCTCTCCCTTTTCTAAGAAAGAAAGAAGAACCCAATTAAGATGAAGATAATTTACAAGTACATACATCCGCACACATGCACGCACGCGCGCATATATATATATATGCATGTATGTATATATTCTATATCTTAAATTTAAAGACGTACTCATTTTATATAGCTTTTTCCAGCAAGGTCTCATAGCTTCATCGTCTTCCTTCCATGGGCCACTTGAGCCAGCAAGTTTAACAAGGCTATGCTTTGAAACTTTCAACATACCCTGCTGGATGTCCAAAGACACTGGCATGTCAACCTTCAAAATTGAGAAGCAAAATGGAAAGGCTATCAAAATCCTAATGAGCATACTACTACGTTACTTGATTTTTTTTATTTTTTATTTTTTGTAAAGATTATGATGTCAGTAGATTGTTTTCAATTTCTCACCAAAATTGTGTCTAAATTAATTAGAACTAACTTGTTAGCAGCTGGCAAGTGGGTTTTTCCAATGAATTCCAAGGAGGAAACAACTCAGGAGACAGTGATAGAAAGAAAGTGCCTGAATGATAGTGGAATGAATCGCATCTTTGGTAATGAATGGTTTTGGCTAACAAGTATCTTGGAAACACTGCTTAAGAGGAGAATTAAGTGTTATTTTTTGTAACAAAATAAAATTAATTTGAAAACCTATTTAAATTCAGGATGTGCATTAATTTAGGTGTACTTCAACTAAAATCAATTTTTTGTGCTTGTGTGCGTTTCTGATTATGGCTCCAAAAATTAGTTGATTTCACTGTCCTGTCATGATATGACAAAAAGAAATTATAAGTGAGTTGTGATAGAAAAAGTTGAGCTAAATTCAGTATGCGTCGATGTATATATTATGATCCGTTGTGCATTTTATTAATATGATTGCACACATTTAGGAAACAAATATAGTTAATTTGTCACTATCATTTTTGCTAAAAGATTTTTATCTTAAATTTGGTACAGTATTCACAATCAATTACAGTCAACCAACAGTTTTTTAGATTTTAATTTTCTTAATATACTAATCTTGATTACTTAAAATTATGTGATTCCTATGTATTTAGACAAAACCTAAGCAACGCATACGATTTTTTTAAAATATATTTAAATCTTGAACATGGTACAGTCTTCACAATCAATTACAGCCAACTGACAAATTTTTTAGATTTTAATTTTCTTAGTATACAAATCTTGATTACTCAAAATTATGTGATTCCTATAGATTTAGACAAAATCTAAGCGATGCGTATGTTGAAAAGTCACAAATACAGTTTGGTATTGAGGAAATTCAAACAAAAAATAAATTATTTTTTGTAGCAAGAGCCTAATTTTGGACTAAGTGAATAAACATGTGATTATAGTTAAAATGAAATGTGTTTTATATTTTCTTTATTGCCCCTCTGACTTTGGGTCAAACATTCTTTATTTGTTAGAATAATGGCAAAAGACGAAATTTTCATGCAATTAATATTCTATTAATCAGTTTACCTTTTTACGAGGAAAAAATTTAATGTAGAAAGAAAAAACTTATGGTATAAATAAAAGAGAAAAAACTTAGACAAAAAAGTGAAAAGACTAGAAAAAATTGATGAGTCAAAATCTTGACATCTAGCTAAAAATTAAGAAAGCGCAGCCAGGAAACGGCCTACCACACGACATCTAGGACTTGTGTTGGAGGAGATTTGAGCACATCGAGAAAGAATATTACAAGGATCCCTATTTGGGAATGAGAATTGCTTGTGCAGATTTCAAAAGATAAAAAATTTATATAATTAGGAAGGAAAATATGTGACCAGTGATAAATTCATCTCATAATAAAAATTAAGAAAAGTAAAGACACTCAAATCTTAAAACCGAAATTAAGAAAAATAAAGTTTCTCATAGTATATATGCAAGGATAAAATTTGATCAGAGAAAAAATTAATATGTAAATAAAAATCATAAAATACTCCAAGTTAGAAGATGAGGAAAATTTTTTCATGAGAGAAACGCTTAATATCGAAATGAGGAAAAACTCAAAAAAAAAAAGAGAAAGGATTTATAGTATAAGGAAAGGAAAACTATTTTGCTGACTAAACAATTATATCTAAATAAAAAAATTATGAAAAATGAAATGACTAAAAATATTAATGCATGAAAAAAATGATGGTATAAGAATGGTAAAATTGTCTATTTATTTTAACAGCCGAAGTGGAATATTCTTATTAGTGCAAAATGTATATTGTTTCCATTCTCCCCCCCCCCCCCCCCCGGCGCAAAGTAACCCCCAAAAATAAGGAGGGCAATCTACAATGAAGCCTATATTTTGTAATGCGAGTCAATTTTCCATCAATTAGATGTCTTCTCCTATTTATCAATTTAAGAATCCATTTTTATTATTTATCAGCTTAACTTCTCTTTGGTTAGCTTGAAAACAATATAATAAGAGTGCAATATAGACGCACATAAGGACAAATATCTATATCACGGACTGAGCTAAGGGAGATGACGAGGGGCCCCAACACCCCACGTTCCAAAAAATTTATGTTTACCCCTTCTATTAAATAGAAAGTTTTTACAAATAATAAATGCTCTGTTTGGATTTCTCAATTTTTAAAAAATAAGTTTTTCATATATAATGTTACAGTAATACACAAATAAAAATAACTCTAAAAACATCACATCCATACAATATATAAAAACAACTCCAAATATACAAAAAAAAATACCACCACCACCACCCATCACTCTCCACCACCCCAACACCCATGACCCTCCCTCCTCTCTCTCTCTCTCTCTCCTCCTTTCTTCCTTCTCATCTCTCTCCTTCTCCCTTCCCTTTCCCCGCCCTCCAATTCCCCCTCCCCTCCACTGATCGCAACCTTCCTGGTCGGGATCAAATCTGATCGCAACTAGAAGGTCCCGGCTAAAAGCCGCAACTCATGGCTTCTGGTCACGACCAAGAAGGTCGCGGCTAGGGTGGTGGCTAGAGTCGCAGCCACCACCCGTGAGTGGTAGAAGGGTTTGGGGTTGAGGGAAAGGAGGGGAGGGGGAGGGGGAGGGGGAGAAGGGAGTAGAAAGAGGGAGGAGGAGGAGGAGGAGGAGGAGGAGCAGGAGAAGGAGGGAGTAGGTGGTGGTGGGTGGTGTAAAGTTCAAAAAAAAATACCCCCAAAAAGTTGTAAATTATAAAAATATCTCAAAATATATTTTTAATATAACTTTAAAAACAATCCAAAAAAACATTTACAGTAAAAGTTTTTCATAAACACAGCTATAATAAAGTTTTTGAAAAACATCCGCAAAAACAGCAAAAAATTTTATCCTGACTCCAACTTATATGTGCTTAAAATTTAACCTTCAAAGTAAATACTTTTGTCATCATATTATATATGTATTTGTTTATCAGTGTATTTTTCTATTTGTAAAACCTTAAGTAATAAATGAAAAAAAATCTTTTTGTACACACTTAACTAATAAAGGTCTCACAAGAAATATTTGAACCTTTTGGTTACACTAAGCAAGCAATCCACTCCACTTTATCATATTCTCATGCAGATAAAATTCCTAGAAAGCGTACGTCCACAACCGACTGGAAGCAGAAAAAGATGATGACTTTTTTGTTTTTGTATTTTTTATAACATAGGAGGGCTGAGGACGCATTTTAATGTTTAAGTTCTTATGAAAAATGTAAGCTTCCGAAAAAGATTATTATAAAAGCGATTTTTACCCAAAGAAAGAACAATAACAATAAAGGGAAAATAATTATAATGTTTCTATATGTTTTCTTGAAATTTCAGAAGGGTGCTGCCATTTGATCCTCTACTCTTTTCTAGGAAAGATTTTGCTAGAAGAGTACTCAAGTAGACCGTTGATTTTGCCTGGCATCTTCAATTGATTTCCAGCTTATCCAAACCGACATAAGAAGTAATAGATCTCATACTATGAAACCTCTAAAATAATTCAGCTCTATTTATCTTGTAATCACCCAACCACTATACAATGGGAAACAGAACCTTTATGCTAAGATGAGTAAATCACAATAAAAGAAAACAATGATGCCACCAACCATACTACCTAATAAGCTAGATTATAGTTTAATCAAAAGATAATAATGTAGTTTAGAATACTTACAAGAAGTGGATCAATGTGGTCTTTCTTGATCATATTTCCAAACATTAAAAACATAGACATGGTGAGAATAGCTGCCACTACTTGCCTCAAGTCCATTGCCATACTTGGTTTTTCTAACATGCAATTCTCTGATTTTTCGTGTGAGCTTCTGTACTTGTGTTGAACTACAGTTTATGTACTTGGCTTCTGAGCACCGTCAGCAGTCTATTACGTACTTTGTTTGTTTTCGCCGTGGGGTGGAGGAGGAAGACAATTCAACACCGACTAAAGTAGGAAGTAGGAGAGAACAGCAGAGGCTTAAATAAACGACACGACAGTGAAGACCGCTATCAGAATGCATGTGTTTCACTAAAAGTAAGTAGCTTTTTTCACATAAAAATATGTTACGTAAGGGTTACGGTCGGGCTCTTCTCCATTACCTTTTTTTCCCATTTATTTTTTATCTAACTTTTTTAATTGATTAAGAATTTTAATATATATATATCTAATTTTGTCCTTTTTATTTTATTAAGTAGATCAACACATTCAACAATAAAATCCATTTGTGAATACATTATCATTCAACTTACACAAAACATTTGGGCGATGCACAATCCTATATTTTTCGGACTGCTAGCTAGTTTTATGTAGTGGAAATAGTGAGCTGGAAAAATCTTTGAACCCTACGTCATGCAAAGTTATAGAAAGAGCAATCTCGTGAAATTGGGGCATAAAGAGGTTTATGGAGCAGCAGCATCCTTTCGGTCCTGCTAAGCAGAGGTAGAAGTCTTGAATTCAAGATTATTTGAAAAAATTTTTGGACTAATATTGTAGCACATTTTGTGATGTGGTATATTTGAAATAGAAAGATGATTGAAAATGTATTTATGATGTCATGAAATTTTTTTTTTCTAAATAATGACACGTAAACACACCCCTCATTAAATAAAGAAATAGCCAACAAAAGGGAACCATCTCTCATATGTAGACATGGTCACGGTTCCAAAACTGATGGTTCGAGTTAAAAACTGATGATTGTGGTTCTTTTAAAAGATGGAACTTGAACCGTCCCTTATAGGGATAGCTATGGTTAGAGTTCTTGAGCCTTCAGTTCTGGTCCAATTTCAATTCCGATTTCTTTCGCTAATAGGTCTAGTTCTTTTAGTTGTACTTAAACACTTGTTGTTATAAAATTGATTTTAAGAAAATATGACAATGAATGTAACCAAAAAAAAAAAAAAAGAACTTCATTGCATTATCAAGTGCAAGAAAAAAGAAAAAATGATGCAAATTTTATGAAAAATATCTCATTATTGATTAAATTAGATAACTCTTGGATTCGTGTAGGGTATAAATTTACTAATGAAATGAGACAATAGATTGTTGGGTTAGGATTGAGTTGCAGGTATTAAATGCTGACTATTAATATTGAACTCTAAACTGATTAAATAAGTTTAAGTAGCAAATGATATTTTAAATAGTTTAAACAAGTCCCAAAACACTGGTTCTGGTTCCAGATTAAAATTTTGATGAATCTGAAATTGACCCTTTAGTCACGGTTATGGCTTTGGCTTCGGTTTCTAAAATCCGATTCCAATTTCAATTCAACAAATCGTTGGACCGGTTCCAATTTGATTCCGATTTAGACCTAAACTGTGGCCATCCATACTCATATGGTATTGCCTTTGTTTTTTTTTTTTTTTTTTTTTTTTTTTTTTTCCAAACTGCTTAACAACTTTTTTACAAAATGTTAATTTGGTGAAAGCTATAAAAAAAAGGCCTGATTCCTTCTATTTTCCAAAAAATTACATAATCGGAAGCAACTTAATAAGTTTAAATGTCTGAATTGTTTTCTTGACTACCATTGTAGCTTGTAAAGGGCATTAAAAAAAGGATTTGAAGTCAAATTAAATTGGTCAAGAAAACATAGTCATCACTTTATGAGTTCAACTTTCATTTTGGGGGAAACCTATATGGCGACGAAATTTCTCTGTCCCACTCCTTACATTCGCCTTGAAATAATACCAGTAATCAAATTAATTGTCTCCAAATTTTTGGATTCATAAGGAGGGGTGCAATTCAGAGAAGGAACACGTACGACCCCAATTTGAAATTCTCGAGTCAAGAGAGATGTGCTTGCATCCCATATCAATCTCTTCAAGAGTCTCAATGTTTTAACAGATAACTCTGCAATTAATTACAGGACTTTCAGATGGAAGATGACGGAGGAAGAAGATGAAATGAGAAAAAATCAACTTTGAATGGTAAGAAATTGCACTCATAATGCTCTTTGGCAACCGGACAAGGGTAACGTATAGGGTTTAACGGTTAAAAAAGGTAACACAAGCAATAGGCTCTAGCACTGGAGCAAGAAGATTTACCTTGAATGGGCAAATTTTAACAGCTACTGTTAACCACAACTTTTGTTAACCACAACAACCATTACCATAGACACTCTAATGGAGAAAAAGGTTGGCAGCTTTAAGGATGAGGATGACAGCCTCTAATCTCATATGAAGGGAGACGCCAGATATGATCGCTAATGGTAAATACCCCAACAGCATAGTGTAGTAAATAATCAGACATCCAACTTCATTTTTTCTTTTCTTTTTTCCTTTTTTTTCTTGTTACTATTAACCAATTTTGCCATTTGAGTCATATTTATGTTTGCTAAACTAAGCGATTTTGGAAAAAAGATGAAAATTTTTGGAAACACAATCATATTCTCATCCATTTCAATTTTAAAGAGAGAAAAGAGATAAAAAGAAAAAGAAAAATGGGCAGAAAATGTTCGAAGTAGAAGCGAGGAACTTACTAATCCTATCTTTCCTTTGATTAGTGATTACTTGATCTGCCAAAAAGACACCATGGAAGAGGAGAATCTTTTGATTTTTTGAGGGACGGAGGGAATGGGGTTTGATGAGTTGGGGGAAATGGTTGCAGGAGACGCTCGAGGTGAGAGAGTGGAAAGGATCGGTGATGCTCTGTGGGAGGAATGAGGCGAGAAGATGGTGGTGTTCATAATGGTGGGAGGCAGATTGAGGTGACAAGATAGAGAGGAAACTGGAAAGCTATTTTTTTTTTTTTTTTAACAGAGGAAACTGGAACGCTTGAAATCTGAAGGTGAATGTTTGGCTGTTGGTTGATTTTGAAGCCCATTCAATGCAGAGACAGGAATGAATCATTGAAGTTTGATTGAATAATGAGATAATTTCAGCAACCTCCCTGAGGTTTCTCACTATTTCACTGGCCTTCGTCCAGATTTTGAAAATTCTGTTAACCTCTCTTGAAATTTATTATTTTGTAACATCTAAATGCAACCAATAATTAAAAAGTGATAATAGGAAAGAAAAGATAATATAATTCCACTATTATCCCTCATCTACTAAATTGTTTAATTAATCTAATATCATCCCAAACATTAAAAATTACTAAAATTTGCCGTTTATCGTCAGGGATTAAATTACACATAGCATCAAAAATAGTATATCATTATAGATATTTCACTTAATGTAACATCCAAATTACTCTTTGTTGTTACAAATCCATTGTCAAGCAAGATCAACAATAAATAATTAAAAAAATTGTAAGCAAAATATTACAAAGAGAGAATTTTAATACCATAAAAATTTCAGCAACTAATCTTATTATGCTGACAAGAATATTGATGATATTAAAGTTTGTTCTCTATAATATTTTGATTGCAAATTTTTTGATTGTTTATTATTAATTGTGTTTAACAATGAGTATGTAACTGAAAAAAATAATTGGGATCTTATATTAAGTGAAAAATATAAAATAATATACTATTTTTTTGATGCTATATGTAATTTGATCCTTAATGGTAAACAACAAATTTTAGTATTTTTCTTTAACATGTAGGTTGGTATCAAATTAATTAAATAATGTACTAGATAAGGAACAATGATGGAATCATATTATCTTCTCTCTCATAATATTATTTTTTAATAATTGATTGGATCTAAATGTTACAAGATAATTAACCCTAAGGGAGGTTAGTGTAATTTTTGAAATCTGGAAAGAGGCTAATGAAATAGTCAAAAACCTCATGGGAGGTTTTTGAAACTATCCCTTGAATAATTGGAGGTGGGAAGGAAACTGGAAAGCTTGGAAAACAAAAGACGTTTAACATTTTTTTCTAAAAAAGAAAACAATATCAATTTTATCACCTATGCTTGCACACAAGACGGGTGTACTACATTTTTCAGTAGTTTAGATGATTTCCATCGAAGTTTCAAACAAGTCCAAAATATGTGGGAGTTTTTAAATAATGGCGATATATTGTGACCAAATTCCAAACTAAAGGGGGTTTTGTATTTTACCGTATATGATACATATCACGGTTTGATTCAAATTACATGAAAATTTGGTAACATGCTTCATTTCATCATCAAATTTACATATTGGTTATGTATTATAAAAAAGTTAAAGGAAAAAAGATTTGATATTAGAAAGTTGCTAAGTACTATATAATCTAGGTTTAATAACACTCTGCCCCTGAAAGTGGGCCGTAATATCACTTTGCCCCTCTCAATGAAAATAATAGGCACTTTACTCATCTGAGAATATTTTATTTGATATTTATGGTAATATTTCACTTTATAATGTAGAAAATGGTGTCACACCCCAAATCCAGGTCCGTGGATCGAATTTGCAATGTGGCACGTCAAACCTATGATACCTTACTTCCACGAATACAAGACATCATGATAATAACCTACAAAAATCCACAAAAATTTAAAACTTACAATTAATAAAGAAATACATGCTATATTCCAACTAGTACATCTGCTAAACCCTTATTCTATACTCCCAGCATGTAAACGTCTATCTATCTCCCTTCATCTTGTCTTCTAAACATGCACGATCTTACGTTCTTGATCTACTAGCAAAAGTAAGAATACGTGGGTTGAGTAATGTATGCCTAGTAGATGGTACTTATTCTCCTGCCGGATCATGTAGCTATATATATAATGAATATATTTGCAAATTTGATCATACTATAACATATGCATACATCCAATAAAAAAAACATTTGGAAACTTTCCATATATTACATATGTATTACATTGAAAGTGATTGGCGTACACATAAGTGGCCCCTGTCCGATATTGCACTTAGTCTTGTAGGTCCTAAAGGCGGCTCCTGCCGAACGTGGTATAGAAATACATAACATGACATGATCATATTCATAGAACATTCGTACAAATCATAAAACATGCCAATCTTGTTATTTCTATGACGACTCCACTTTTTCCTAAGGCAAACCAGAGGGGTCGGCGGGCCGCCTGCCCAACTCTCGCCAGGACTCACTAACACCTCAAGACAAGAAGTACGAGTAACTCGTTCAATACCGCCAATAACTACTAACTATTACAAGCTGAAGCGATCATCTCCAAAATATCTTAATACATAATTCAAGATTCACCTTACAGTTTAAAAGTACAAAATACAAAATATACCAATTGTTGTCATGCTCACGACTCGCAGGGTGCTAACACTTTTTCCCCTGTTAAGGAAAACAAACATACAGTGAGTTTCTAAGAAAATCACATAGTCAAACCAACAAGAATATTTAATTCAAGACTAATTCAAGAAAGAATAAGACAAATACTTGGAGCGCAAGTTAAGAACTAACAATCCAATTCAAGGATACAAGAGCTTCCAAAAGCCAGATCCACGTAGCTCGGACATCTCGTAGGTGGTTGACACTCCGTCAACATTTAACAAACCAATAACCGTAGAACACCGCTTTACTCCAATTCTCGTTCACTGTTTCACCCCCTACACCAGGCCCGCACGCCACAATAAACAGTGGTGGTAATACTCGAACATACCAATTAGTCGAGAAGATATCACTCCACTTGATAAAACAGTAGACCCAGGGTTCGTTATCTAATCGACTAGACCCTTACCGGCTCGACTCGATTAATTAGCCAACAAGGTTTTCGAATTCCCAACATGCAGTTGTGTTGGTGGGATAACAGCCCAACCAACCAATCAAATAGCCATAGAATAATAGTTCACAATAAAGAATCGATGGGACAATAGCCCAAACGACTAACAGGACAAGTATAAGCAAGAAAGGAGTTGAGCAAGATAAAGTACATGCTTATCCATGTCAAATATCAAATAGTTTAATAACAGGCAATTTCACAGGGCACGCGCATGTCAAGCAAGTATGAAGTGCAACATGCACTTAGAACACTCACCGCATTTAGAAAAGTCAACTTTCTTTGGTGAAAGGGTCCGTGGGTTCGCTTTCGAAACCTGTGATCAAATACATAGGGTAAGTGAACTAAAGAAGTTCATCATTTTAAAACATTTGAATAAAGTAGTTGAACCCCCAAGTGCAAGCTTTTAGTCAAAAAGTATCACCTATCCTTGTTCGAACCACAAGGGAAAAACTTTTGACGCTAAAGTCAAAAATATAAATTTAAACGGGACAAAAAAAAAGGTTTCAAATGAGGCAAGGGTATAGTAAGGTGATATACTAATGTTTACTCTTGTCAAAACGTTCAACAAGCGACTTGGGAAGAAAAGTCACTCGTTCTTTAAAACACCCTAGTTGTAAGTGAAAACCCCACGTATAAGCAGTGATCTAGGGGTTAACAAGGCATAGTGGTCTAAAAGTCACAATTTCACCATCCAAGTACTAAGTTATAGTTAGAATTCTTCTTCATAAGTCCTACCATCCGATACTAAACCGTTAGCACCATCAAATAAGGATTTCATACCACGCGCTATTCGAATAATGACTAAGGGCTAGTAGAGAAACTCAGTTTCAAACAATCAACAATCACTATTCAATTCAAAGGCATAAAGTTGTGAGAAAACCTCAATTCCAATCATAAAACCAAGGTCAAAATGGTTTAACAACTCCAATTTGAAGTTGGAAATGAAAGCAAGAACAACTTTAGAAAAATCGTATTTTCTCAAGTTTTGCATGAGGCTGTTTGAAAAATCTTATCTCAAGCTTCTTAAGTCCAAAATTTATAAACTTTATACCATTGGAAAATAGAGTCAAAGGACTACATATTCCTAGAAGACACATTTGTAAGATTCCGTCCACATATCAATCAAATTCCAGTCTCAAATTGCTGCTTCATCAGGTAGAAAAATATAGCAAGTGTGAAAATTTAGTCAAATTTGGAAAATCATAGATATTCATAGGAATTGAGAAAAATTCTAAAAATTTCATAGTAGAAAGAACACTAAATCTAGTTTCAAATACAATAAATAGAACTCATTTGGATTTTTTTTACACCAAAATACGACAGTTTCCCTAAGTCTGTGCAGTGACCACTGCGAAAGTTCAACAACTAGCATATCTTGAAGCAAACTACAATTTGACCATCCACAGCTCAAACTTTTTGCTCAAATCAGCCTCACATACATGAATCAACATCTAAGCAAGTAATTAAAGCAATTTTTGCTAAAGTTACAATTACAAAAGAGGGAAAACGGTTCAGTTTTGGTCCCTCCTTCTCTCAGCCAGCTTCCAGAAATTTTCCAGCACACATTCCAAATTTTAACTCACAAAAGATACAACATTTTCAATCATAACAACTGCAATTTCAACTATAACTCAAGGCATCTTTAAATATATATATATATATATATATATATATACCAACCATTTCCTCCAAGTTTCCAACATAAAAAAAATATCACTAGACAAACTACACATCAAAGCCAACCTCTCAACTCCACAAGGGGAATGATGTTAGGGTGAAAATCTTACTTGGAACAAGAGTTGATTGGCAAGATGCAAAGCTTTTTCTTCCTCTTCTTTTGGCCCAAGGAATCGGCCAACAAGCAAGGGAAAATGAAGAGGAGATGAAGGTGAAATCTTGGTGATTATCTAAGGGTTTGATCAAAGAAAAATGGTGGAAGAAATTTGCAGCCAACTCTCTCTCTCTCTTTGCCTCTCAATGTTTGGCCAAGGGGAGTGAGAAAGGAAGAGGAAAAGTGATGAGAGAAAAGGGAGAGTTTGTTTGATTTTACAAGCAACTCCAAGTCAACTATGAATAGTGAGTGAATAGGGTTCAACTCTCAAGTCTTGTTAGTCTCCTTCAAGGTTCAAATCTTACTACACTCTCATGATCATGATCATGTTTTACTAGTTGGTCGCACTAGTACATCTCAGTAAAATTTCACGTAGCTACGCTAAAACATGCACGTAAAGATTTTGTTTAACTATTCCAACTAATAAAAAATGATTTAAAATGAATAAGTTGAGAAAAGATAGGAAATTAAACATGTGAATAAATAGTTAAAGGAATAATTAAATGATTTAAACACTTGAATAAATATATATAAATAAAATTTTTGAGTTCTCACATCCTCCCTCCCTTAAAAGAGTTTCGCCCTCGAAATTCTCACTTGGATTAGTAAACAACTTGGGGTACCTCTTTCGCATTTCCTCTTCTAATTCCCACGTAGTTTCTTCAACTTCATGGTTTCTCCAAAGCACTTTTACTAAGGGAATTTGCTTATGTCTCAGCTCTTTCACTTTTCGGTCTAAAAGCTGTACAGGTTGCTCATCATAGGTTAGTGATTCATCTATTTCGATGTCCCCTAACTAAAGCACGTGAGCAGGGTGGGGATGATACTTTTTGAGCATAGAAACATGGAATACATTATGTATCCTAGATAAACTCGTTGGTAACTCCAGACAATACGCCACATTTCCCATGCGTTGGAGAATCTCAAAAGGTCCTACGTATCTCGACTTAAGATTCTTTCCTTTCCCCGACATGATACTTGCCTTAAGTGGCGTGACTCTAAGGAACACTTTGTTTCCAACCTTGAACTCCAAGTCTTTTCTTCGATTATCTGTGTAACTCTTTTGCCGGTTTTGAGTTACCTGAATTCTTTGGCATATTAGTTTCACCTTCTCATACGCTTCTTCAATCCAAGGCACCGTTGTAGGGTTCAAAATTTTTCGTTCTCCTATTTCATCCCAATGAATCGGTGACCTACACTTCCTTCCATATAGTGTCTCATATGGTGCCATCTGAATGGATGAGTGGTAACTATTGTTATAAGTAAACTCCACTAAAGTCAAGTATTATTCCCAACTCCCTCCGAAATCCAAAACACATGTTCTCAACGTGTCTTCAAGAGTTTGGATTGCTCTTTCTGTCTGTCCATTGGTCTGAGGATGGTACGTCGTGCTAAGATTCAACTTAGTTCCCAAACTCTCTTGCACATTTTTCCAAAATCGTGATACAAATCGAGGATCTCTATCAGATACTATACTCACCAGCACTCCATGCAACCTTATAATCTCATATATGTATAATTTAACTAGATTCTCCAAAGAACACTTCATGTTAATAGGCAAGAAGTGAATTGACTTAGTTAATCAGTCAACTATTACCCAAATAGCATCATGTCCCTTTTGAATCCTTGGTAACCCTGACACAAAATCCATTGTAATATGTTCCCACTTACACTCGGGTACCTCTAAGGGTTGTAATAATTCTGATGGTTTTTGGTATTCAGCCTTAACTTGCTGACAAATCAGGCAAGTTTGTACAAATTGGGCAATCTCCCTTTTCATATTATCCCACCAATAGAGCAACTCAAGTCTTGGTACATTTTATTACTTTCCGGATGCACTGTGTATCTGGAACGGTGGGTTTCTTCCATAATCTTCTTTTTCAAACCTTCATCTTTTGGTACAACTATCCGGTTCTGAAATCTCAAGACCCCCTTAGGTCCTAAATTAAAGTCTGATACTTCCTTCTTTTGCACCTTTTCTATCCAATTCTGTACCATAGGATCTTTGTACTTCTTTGAGACGGTCCAACAAGATAGATTTCATTTGGATATTCCCGCAAATCACCTTTTGTCGTTCTACAAGTGGATTGCACTTACTTGCTTCTTCTATCATGTGCCATTCCTTAACTATCAACTCTGCTATTTGAACTTTATGACTTAAGGCATCAGCTACCACATTAGTCTTTCCCGGGTGATAGTTGATTGTACAATCATAATGTTCTAAAAACTCCATCCACCGACGTTGCCTTAGATTCAATTTCTTTTGAGAAAACAAGTACTTAAAACTCTCGTGGTCTGTATACATCTCAAATGTCACCCCATACAAGTAATGTCTCCACTTTTTCAAAGCAAAAATCACTCCCGCTAGTTCTAGGTCATGGGTCGGGTAATTCTGGTAATGAGGTTTCAACTTTCTAGAAGCATAAGCAATTACATTTTCATTCTGCATCAACACACATCCCAAGCCTTCTTTTGAAGTATCCGTATAAACTGTCAATCCGTCCTTCCCACTAGATAAGGTTAAAATAGGTGCTCTAGTCAACTGCTTTTTTAACTTTTCGAAGCTATTTTCACATTTTACATTCCACATGAATTTATTATATTTTTACATCAACTCAGTCATCGGTCCAGTAATCTTGGAGAAATCTTTGATGAGTTGGCGATAATATCCCACTAAACCCAAGAAACTATGAATCTCAGTAAGATTTTTGAATTGTTTCCACTTGGTAACAGCATTTACCTTAGTTGGGTCTACCGTGATTCCGTTCTTAGAGATTATATGCCCTAGAAAAGATATTTTCTCCAACCAAAAGTCACATTTGTTGAACGTAGCATATAATTGGTGCTCTTTCAGGGTTTGTAGCACTACCCTCAAATGGCACTCATGATCTTCTCGCGTCTTTGAATGACTAAAATATCATCGATGAAAATCAACAAAAATTGATCCACGTAGGGTTTAAAAACTCGATGCATTAATTCCATAAAAGTTACAGGGGCATTAGTTAACCCAAAAGGTATCACCATAAATTCAAAATGTTCATACCTAAAATTAAAAGCAGTCTTTGGTATATCCGCTTTCTTAATCCTCAACTGGTAATACCCTTGTTTAAGATCCACTTTAAAAATACCACAGCTCTTTCTAACTGATCAAATAATTCATCAATGTGATGTAAAAGGTGTTTATTCTTAATGGTGACGTTATTCAAGTTTTGGCAGTCTATGCACAACCTTAGACTTCCATATTTCTTTTAACAAACAATACCGGTACTCCCCACGGAGAATCACTTTCTCTTATAAACTCTCGCTCTAACAGATCCTGTAGTTGCAATTTTAATTCTTGCAACTCAATAGGAGTCATCTGATATGGAGTCCTAGATATAAGTTCTGTCCCAAGAACTAGATCAATCATAAACTCTATTTTCCTTTCCTGTGGCAAGGATGCTAGTTCATTAGGAAAGATGTCGAAAATTCCTTCACTATCGGTACATCCTCCAACTTCAATTGATCTTTTGGAGTATTGATTAAAAACGCTAAGTACCTTTGTGCTCCTTTACTTAATATCTTTCTAACCAAATTTTCGAAATAAGAGCAGACGAATCTAGCCTACCATTCACGTCCAATTTTAGGGTTGCTTCTCCAGGAATACGAAACTCCACCATTATCATCTTACAATATAATTGAGCATGGTATCGACCTAACCAATCCATTCTCAAGATAACGTTATACCCCTTAATGGTTAAACTCATCAAATCTGTCAATAGTTTACGCTCTTCAACCCATATCTCACAATTTTTATACATCAAGTTGGCCATCAAACATTGGTCCCTAGTAGGTGTCCCGACCTCTAGATCATATGGCAATTTAACAGGTTTCACATCTAAATCACACATAAAATCAGGGTTTACGAAAGAATGGGTTGCACCCAGATCAATTAAAACCTTAGCTAGGCGATGGTAAATAGGGATCGTACCTTCTATCACATCAGAAGGGTCAGGGACTTGTTGCTAGTCTAGAGAAAATGCCCTAATTGGCACTTTAGGTCAACTTCCTCCTGTACTTGTTTGCCTAGAAACTGGTTTATTTGACCTTTGAATTTCACTCTCTGTACGGTTCCTCTTGGGGTAGTTAGCCACCTGGTGTTCAGTACTTCTGCAGTGTAAACACTTCCCTGTCTTTTTCCAACAGTTATCTATCTCATGTCCTTGCTTCCCACAATATCCACGAGTTTCGTGAGGAGTTCGCAATTGGTCTCCCTTTGAGGCAGTCCCTGGGTGCCCTTGTCCACCTTGTACTCCATTCGATGGAGCTCACTTCTGTAGCCCTGGTATCTTAATTCCAGCAGCTCATCTTCCCATCTTTGGCTGCAGTGTAACTTTATTAACCTGTCCTAAGGTGCCACTCGGCGCACCTTTTTTTCTTGCCTGGAAGGCTTTCACTTGACGCCGGGCGCTCTCAACCCTCTGAGCTTTCTCTAAAGCATAGATAAAAGTGTCAATTTGAGCCGCTGCTAACACCTCTTGGATCTCTACATTCAATTCCTGAACAAATCGCCTTACCTTCTTTCTCTCAGTCATCACCAATTCAGGGACAAATTTAGATAGTTTAATGAACTGGGTCTTATATTCGGCTAC